>NW_027196942.1:0-73306 GCF_038502225.1 Cherax quadricarinatus | reverse complement strand
GGAACACATTTCATAAATTATAATTAAAAAATTAATAGTAATTGTAATTTAAAAATTAATTAGTATTTTTAATTCGGTGGTACATTTTCTGGTTTTAAAACATTCACAAGAAAATATGTCAGTGAGTGTTCATCATTGTTAATATTTATTACGATAAAGTGAATGATAATATAACAACAATAAAATACAATAAATTATAAGTTAAAACATTTCCAGAGAGACTTGACCTGGTGACCTGACCTACTTTATCTGCCGATGATCCAAGTGGTGGTAAGTGGACTGTACTGGGTCAAGTGGTGGTGGTAAGTGGACTCTACTGGGTCAAGTGGTGGTGGTAAGTGGACTGTACTGGGTCAAGTGGTGGTGGTAAGTGGACTGTACTGAGTCAAGTGGTGGTGGTAAGTGGACTGTACTGAGTCAAGTGGTGGTGGTAAGTGGACTGTACTGGGTCAAGTGGTGGTGGAAAGTGGACTGTACTGGGTCAAGTGGTGGTGGTAAGTGGACTGTACTGGGTCAAGTGGTGGTGGTAAGTGGACTGTACTGGGTCAAGTGGTGGTGGTAAGTGGACTGTACTGAGTCAAGTGGTGGTGGTAAGTGGACTGTACTAGGTCAAGTGGTGGTGGTAAGTGGACTGTACTGGGTCAAGTGGTGGTGGTAAGTGGACTGTACTGAGTCAAGTGGTGGTGGTAAGTGGACTGTACTGGGTCAAGTGGTGGTGGTAAGTGGACTGTACTGGGTCAAGTGGTGGTGGTAAGTGGACTGTACTGAGTCAAGTGGTGGTGGTAAGTGGACTGTACTGGGTCAAGTGGTGGTGGTAAGTGGACTGCACTGAGTCAAGTGGTGGTGGTAAGTGGAATGTACTAGGTCAAGTGGTGGTGGTAAGTGGAATGTACTTGGTCAAGTGGTGGTGGTAAGTGGAATGTACTAGGTTAAGTGGAGGTGGTAAGTGGACTGTACTAGGTCAAGTGGTGGTGGTAAGTGGACTGTACTGAGTCAAGTGGTGGTGGTAAGTGGACTGTACTGAGTCAAGTGGTGGTGGTAAGTGGACTGTACTGGGTCAAGTGGTGGTGGTAAGTGGACTGCACTGAGTCAAGTGGTGGTGGTAAGTGGACTGCACTAGGTCAAGTGGTGGTGGTAAGTGGAATGTACTGGGTCAAGTGGTGGTGGTAAGTGGACTGTACTGGGTCAAGTGGTGGTGGTAAGTGGAATGTACTAGGTCAAGTGGTGGTGGTAAGTGGAATGTACTAGGTCAAGTGGTGGTGGTAAGTGGACTGTACTTGGTCAAGTGGTGGTGGTAAGTGGAATGTACTAGGTTAAGTGGTGGTGGGAAGTGGACTGTACTAGGTCAAGTGGTGGTGGCAAGTGGACTGTACTTAGTCAAGTGGTGGTGGTAAATGGACTGTACTAGGTCAAGTGGTGGTGGTAAGTGGACTGTACTTGGTCAAGTGGTGGTGGTAAGTGGACTGTACTTGGTCAAGTGGTGGTGGTAAGTCGACTGTACCGGGTCAAGTGGTGGTGGTAAGTGGAATGTACTAGGTCAAGTGGTGGTGGTAAGTGGACTGTACTTGGTCAAGTGGTGGTGGTAAGTGGACTGTACTGGGTCAAGTGGTGGTGGTAAGTGGACTGTACTGGGTCAAGTGGTGGTGGTAAGTGGACTGTACTGGGTCAAGTGGTGGCGGTAAGTGGAACGTACTAGGTCAAGTGGTGGTGGTAAGTGGAATGTACTAGGTCAAGTGGTGATGGTAAGTGGAATGTACTTGGTCAAGTGGTGGTGGTAAGTGGACTGCACTAGGGCAAGTGGTGGTAAGTGGACTGTACTAGGTCAAGTGGTGGTAGTAAGTGGACTGTACTAGGTTCAAGAGGTGGTAGTAAGTGGACTGTACTAGGTCAAGTGATGGTAGTAAGTTGACTGTACTACGTCATGTGGTGGTGGTAAGTGGACTGTTCTAAGTCAAGTGGTGGTGGTAAGTGGAATGTACTAGGTCAAGTGGTGGTGGTAAGTGGACTGTACTTGGTCAAGTGGTGGTGGGAAGTGAAATGTACTAGGTTAAGTGGTGGTAGTAAGTGGACTGTACTAGGTCAAGAGGTGGTAGTAAGTGGACTGTACTAGGTCAAGTGGTGGTGGTAAGTGGACTCTACTAGGTCAAGTGGTGGTGGTAAGTGGACTGTACTAGATCAAGTGGTGGTGGTAAGTGGATTGTACTAGGTCAAGTGGTGGTGGTAAGTGGACTGTACTACGTCAAGTGGTGGTGGTAAGTGGACTTTACTAGGTCAAGTGGTGGTGGTAAGTGGACTTTACTAGGTCAAGTGGTGGTGGTAAGTGGACTGTACTAGGTCAAGTGGTGGTGGTAAGTGGACTGTACTAGGTCAAGTGGTGGTGGTAAGTGGACTGTACTAGGTCAAGTGGTGGTGGTAAGTGGACTGTAATAGGTCAAGTGGTGGTGGTAAGTGGACTGTACTAGGTCAAGTGGTGGTGGTAAGTGGACTGTACTAGGTCAAGTGGTGGTGGTAAGTGGACTGTACTATGTCAAGTTGTGGCAGTAAGTTTACTGTACTAGGTCAAGTGGTGGTGGTAAGTGGACTGTACTAGGTCAAGTGGTGGTGGTAAGTGGACTGTACTAGGTCAAGTGGTGGTGGTAAGTGGACTGTACTATGTCAAGTGGTGGCAGTAAGTTTACTGTACTAGGTCAAGTTGTGGTGGTTAGTGGACTGTACTAGGTCAAGTGGTGGTGGTAAGTGGATTGTACTAGGTCAAGTGGTGGTGGTAAGTGGACTGTACTAGGTCAAGTGGTGGTGGTAAGTGGACAGCCTTGGCGACTAGGAGCCTAAGGGTGTTGCCCACTGCAATGGGCCTGATTCCTCCATCTTTTTTCGGGAGGGCACACAATGAGGCACCAAAGAAAAGGGATCAATTGGCCTCTAGGACACTGCCAGCGAGACACACATTGGAAAATATAGTGAGTTCAGGCATCAACTTCTCTGAAACATCACCAAGCGCTGGAATGAGCATTTGTTTTAAGTGCTGTGGTCTTAAACCTCCTGTTGAGCCCTGTGGAAATGACATAGCAGCTTTATACACATCAGCATCCTGTAAGGTTTAATGTTCTTCACCTTCTGCAATGTCAGGGAGGCCAGTGGTGGTACTGGGAGCCCTGGGTAGATGTTTGACCTTCAGGGCTTGTGCCGTACTAACGTCCTTAGAAGTGATGGTATCCTCACTGGTTATAAGCCTCAGTTTTCCAATAATATTACCCTCTTCTATTTTTTTGCTATTTTCGGCTCTGATTTTTGAGGCGTCATGTGTCCTGTTGGCATTTGCCCGGCGGGTGTTTGTCGCCCTAGGAGGGAGACGGACGAGGTTGTCATCCCTAGGGAATGCATTTATTGCACTAATAACGTATGTTGCTAGTGACTTGTTCCTCCTTGGTGGGACAGCCAAACAGGCATTGCCAAAAAGCAGTAGGTTGTGCCAGGATCCGTTGTTTGCAGGAGCATCATTGACTTTCTTCAAGAGGTCAATGAATTTGCTAGTAGCTCGAGAGCGAGCTGCTTTGGGGATGTGTGTCAGCGTCCACTACTCCACAAATCCCAACATGCACACTGCACTTTCACTGATACAGAAGCAATGGTCTGACGCAGAGTATTGTCACAACTCTGTAATCTCCGGTGGCCCATGTAAACCATGTTGGTTCTTGGTTTACACACAAAATGTATGGAGCACCGCAAACTGGCTCCCTCCCTCCACGCCGGCAAGAGTTATATATATATATATATATATATATATATATATATATATATATATATATATATATATATATATATATATATATATATATATATATATATATATATATATATATATATATATATACAATAAGATCACAGTAAACAGGTGATTTCAAAATATGCAAAACAACCACTCTGAAAGAATAGAGAAATTCCAAGGGCTTTCGTGACTACTCACATTATCAAGTTCCTTGATAATGTGAGTAGTCACGAAAGCGCTTGAAATTTCTCTATTCTTTCAGAGTGGTTGTTTTGCATATATATATATATATATATATATATATATATATATATATATATATATATATATATATATATATATATATATATATATATATATAATATGCAAGACAGGCCATGATTGGAATAATAATGAATGTATGATGACACATTGGTGGTTTTCCTGTTGACTGTAAATTTGAAACTTAATAGCAATAGTAATTATATAATATCTTTATTTCTACAAGTACATGTACAAGGTAAACAATCCTATCTGACATCAATGGCATACTACTGTATAGAAAGCCGCTCGTTATGCTGAGCATTTCGGGCAAATTAGGTCAGTTTTGTCCCAGGATGCGACCCACACCAGTCGACTAACACCCAGATACCCATTTTACTGATGGAAAACATAGACAACCGGTGTGAAGAAACACTCCCAATATTTCTACCCTCGCTGGGAATCGAACTCAGACCCTCGCTGTGTGAAGCGAGAGCTTCAGCCACCAGGCCACGGGCCACCGTGGTTTGGTGCCTTCTATTAAGTTCACAATAGAGCATGAAATAGATAACACTCTGCCTTTCCTAAACATTTTAATCCATCGCATCGACAGAAGTTTCAAATTTACAGTCTACAGGAAGACCACCAATGTGTCATCATACATTCATTATTATTCCAATCATGAATTTAGGGTTAAAAGGAGCGTTTTCCTTACAATGTTCCTGAAAGTGTTGCGTATCTGCAGTCCTGAGTATTTAGTCGATGAAATCAACAAGATATTTAACATAACCACAAAACTGAGATCTAGGGATTTCATTGAAAAGGCCCAACTGTCAGCTAGGAAGACTTTCTACAGGGCTGAACCTAAGGAAACGCCTGACAGGAAAAATGTATTGGTCTTGACATTCAATGACAATTTGGTTTGCATGTGGGAGGCACTAAAGAAACTCAGTATAAATCTGACTTTCAGAAACACTGAGACAGTGAAACAGAAATTGATTAAAAACACACCACCTAATAATGTAGGTGGTGTCTACAAGGTCCCATGCACCCTTTCCCCACTCTCATACATTGGTTAGACAAGTAAACCTCTGGAAACCAGATTGTCCCAACACCAGTACTCAATCAGGACAGGCCAGATGACGATCTTTAACCATATCAGGTCATGTAATCACCACCGAGGTGGGCTGCCACTCACATAATTGTACCCAACAGTTCCATCATGGAAAGAAACATAATAGAGTCCTCCCTCTTGAAACATGATAGGAATGCCGTATATAACTCATATTATGGGCTGTACAAACTCGATAGTTATTTAGTGGAGTCAACTGTGCACAGCCATAAACATCAATGTTATACAAAAGCTCAGGATTGATCCTTATATAAGCCAGGGAGGTTTCATGATGTTTCGGTTATGTTCGACCAAAGTCTGCAAACTGAACATTACGGTACGCCCGTCGTTTAGTCTGTCCTGAACGTTGATATGTAATAGGTTAGGTCTGCCGTCAGCATAACTATTGAGGTCCTAACTCGGCTTGGTACAGTGGTACAAGGTACACATAGTTTAGTGGTTTGATGAATCAGGTTGTTGGTAATATTAGAGGATGATAATTGATAATAATGATAGGAATGGCATTAAAATTAAGAATAGCTAGTTATGATGATGATAATAAGGATATTTGCAGATAATAATGATAGGAATAGCATTGAATAAGGTTGTTAGTAATATTATAATGATAATAATAATGATATTAGCGGATGATAGTTAATAATGATAGGAATGACATCAAAATTAAGAATAGCCTAGTTATTATGAGAAAGGAAGCCTGAATAGGAAAATTCACACAGGTATATTAAATGTGGAAAATTACATTTATCTGAATGTATCATTATGTACATAACAGTAAATGAACAAAGATAATTATTATTTATCAGTTAGACAAGTAGGAATTTGGAACACCTTGGTCGCAAAAATGTCCCCCTTCGATACCTACCACTGTCATATCCACAAGTTGCTCTGGACCTATTTATTACAAATAAAATATGTATCACCAGGAATGCTGGTAAATATATAAATTTGTGGACTGTATATTAAAATTAAAAAAGGATTATATATATACACATTTACATAACAGAAAGAGAATATCTTAATATCACTCATCAATTTGATTGGAGACCAAGTTGTATCATACTCAGAAAACCTCACTAACTAAATTTATGAAAACACTGGAGTTTACCTGGAGTTTACCTGGAGAGAGTTTCGGGGGTCAACGCCCCCGCGGCCCGGTCTGTGACCAGGCCTCCTGGTGGATCAGCGCCTGATCAACCAGGCTGTTGCTGCTGGCTGCACGCAAACCAACGTACGAGCCACAGCCCGGCTGATCAGGAACTGACTTTAGGTGCTTGTCCAGTGCCAGCTTGAAGACTGCCAGGGGTCTGTTGGTAATCCCCCTTATGTGTGCTGGGAGGCAGTTGAACAGTCTCGGGCCCCTGACACTTATTGTATGGTCTCTTAACGTGCTAGTGACACCCCTGCTTTTCATTGGGGGGATGGTGCATCGTCTGCCAAGTCTTTTGCTTTCGTAGTGAGTGATTTTCGTGTGCAAGTTCGGTACTAGTCCCTCTAGGATTTTCCAGGTGTATATAATCATGTATCTCTCCCTCCTGCGTTCCAGGGAATACAGGTTTAGAAACCTCAAGCGCTCCCAGTAATTGAGGTGTTTTATCTCCGTTATGCGCGCCGTGAAAGTTCTCTGTACATTTTCTAGGTCGGCAATTTCACCTGCCTTGAAAGGTGCTGTTAGAGTGCAGCAATATTCCAGCCTAGATAGAACAAGTGACCTGAAGAGTGTCATCATGGGCTTGGCCTCCCTAGTTTTGAAGGTTCTCATTATCCATCCTGTCATTTTTCTAGCAGATGCGATTGATACAATGTTATGGTCCTTGAAGGTGAGATCCTCCGACATAATCACTCCCAGGTCTTTGACGTTGGTGTTTCGCTCTATTTCGTGGCCAGAATTTGTTTTGTACTCTGATGAAGATTTAATTTCCTCATGTTTACCATATCTGAGTAATTGAAATTTCTCATCGTTGAACTTCATATTGTTTTCTGCAGCCCACTGAAAGATTTGGTTGATGTCCGCCTGGAGCCTTGCAGTGTCTGCAATGGAAGACACTGTCATGCAGATTCGGGTGTCATCTGCAAAGGAAGACACGGTGCTGTGGCTGACATCCTTGTCTATGTCGGATATGAGGATGAGGAACAAGATGGGAGCTAGTACTGTGCCTTGTGGAACAGAGCTTTTCACCGTAGCTGCCTCGGACTTTACTCTGTTGACGACTACTCTCTGTGTTCTGTTAGTGAGGAAATTATAGATCCATCGACCGACTTTTCCTGTTATTCCTTTAGCGCGCATTTTGTGCGCTATTACGCCATGGTCACACTTGTCGAAGGCTTTTGCAAAGTCTGTATATATTACATCTGCATTCTTTTTGTCTTCTAGTGCATTTAGGACCTTGTCGTAGTGATCCAGTAGCTGAGACAGACAGGAGCGACCTGTTCTAAACCCATGTTGCCCTGGGTTGTGTAACTGATGGGTTTCTAGATGGGTGGTGATCTTGCTTCTTAGGACCCTTTCAAAGATTTTTATGATATGGGATGTTAGTGCTATTGGTCTGTAGTTCTTTGCTGTTGCTTTACTGCCCCCTTTGTGGAGTGGGGCTATGTCTGTTGTTTTTAGTAACTGAGGGACGACCCCCGTGTCCATGCTCCCTCTCCATAGGATGGCACGAAAATTCTTCACATTATTAATTAACGTCTGTTATTCTAAATTCCAAACAATAATGACGAGTCTCTTCTGCGCAGGCGCAGGTTCCCATTTTCGATAACATAATTTATTAAATACAATATAGGCCATCTATTTACCTATAAATTACCGTATTTCTGGAAAATATATATACCGTATTTTCCACACTGCAGCCGGCCGGAGTTCGTTGCTAAACGACTCAAATTACTCCTTCCTTTAGGAGACGATTCCAGCCGGTTCTGGCTTGAATGGCTGTTCTCCTAGTAGGTCTTACTACGATTTCATCTTCCGGCATCACTTGGTCAGCGTTATCTTCCATATCACTCGTGTCACTTTCCCTCAGATTTTCATTTACGTTTGATTGAACACCTAATTCCAAGGGAATCAATTTATTAATTGTGCGTAAACTTTCCTGGCCACAACACAACACTTTGACATTCCTGACAACACCTTGTGCATCTGGGTACAATGTCAATACTCTGCCCAGAGGCCACAATGTTCGATGTTGTTCTGTATCAATCAACACAATGTCACCTGGTTGAATATTCTGTCGATTTACTGCCTCTGTCGCACCATAAAAGTTTTCACGTAGTGTAAGAAGATATTCCTTACGCCACACATTAGACCAATGATCAATTACTTTATTTAACATTTTAAATTTATCACACAACACTGCCGTATCATTGTAATCTTCATCACTTTCTTCCGGATTATCTCTATAGACAGGGGCAGCTTCCAATTTCCTTCCACATATTAGGTGAGAAGGTGTTCATACATCTGCATCAGGTGTATCACTCATGTAAGAGAGAGGCCTATTATTTATCCGATTTTCCGCCTCCACTAACACCACGGAATTCTTCCAAATTAATTTTCTTCCGGTGTAGTACTTTACGGAGACACCACTTCACTGTGCCTATCAGTCTTTCGTACAGCCCCCTCCCCCCTGCCAAGGGGCTCTAGGAGTAATAAATTTCCAGGTACACCCTCGCTGGGTTAACAGAGATTGAACATCGTTACTATTATTTAACTCTATCAAATGTTGAGCACCTGCTACAAAATTTGTGGCATTATCCGAAATCATCAATCTAGGACAGGATCTCCTGGCTGCAAATTTTCGAAACAGCTGTATAAACTGTTCTGCAGACAAGTCCTGTGCCACTTCTAAATGAACTGCCCTAGTAGCAGTACAGGTGAACAAACAAACATACACTTCAGTGGAACACCATCTGAAGTACCTGTTAAAATTATTGGACCACTATAGTCTGCACCTGTTACATCAAATGGTTTCACTAATTGTACACGCTCCTTTGGCAATGGTGGAGGACCTGGGTACATATAGGATCTGGCATCCACACGGCGGCATATTACACAAGATTTAATCACCCTTTTTACACTTTGCCGTCCTTGTGGAATCCAGAAAGTTTCCCTAATACAATTTAAGGTATCTTGTACCCCACCATGCATTACATTTTTATGGGCATTTAGAACAATTAAATTTGTTAGATGATGAGTTTTGGGCAGTAAGATAGGGCGTTTAGCATAATCACCCAATTCAGCATTTTGTAACCTACCTCTGCACCTAATTACATTGTTCTCTAAATACAGCCCCAATTTCTCTATTATGGAACCTTTCACAATTTTTCTTTCCATCATCAATTTAATCTCATTTCCATAGATTTCTTTCTGTACCCTCTTTATCCAATATTCAAGAGGATGTGAAAACTTATGAGATATTCATCTTGTTTAGAAATTTAAACACCAATTTAGTTACATTAATTAGTTTGGTTAAAGAAGAATACCTATTTATATCAATGGCTAAGGAAGGACAAACTATTGGAGCGGTGGTCACAGTAATTTCAACAGGAGCAATATACGCCTTTTGTACAGGTCAATTAGCTTTATTTACCAACCAGCTCGGTCCTTTAAACCTTGATACAGCATTTACAAATTTAGCATAAGGTAAACCTCGAGACAAGAAATCAGCTGGATTCTCCTCACCAGGTATATGATTAAATGTTAACATATGCTGACCCAAACTATTATACTTCTCTTGCATCTGAATAATTTCAGCGACTCTGTTTTGTACGTACACAATTTTACTGTTTCCATTACGAATCCGTTGTAAGGATACCTCATTATCAGACCAAATTACAGTGTCGCTAATATTTATCTCATGCAACTTATTTCTTATATAATTAGCTAATTTGACACCTACATAAATGGCTGTTAATTCCAACTGAGGTAAAGTACGTGATAACACTATTACATTGAAGATAAGCAACTGCTCCATATGCCAATTCTGAAAAATCATAAAAAATGAGAGTTCATTTTTCCCATTTAGACTGGCCACCTGGCGTGGGAATTCCAACATTGGGGGCTGTAGGGCAAATTTCCGCGCGCGCTCACCGAAAAATCGAAAAAATATGGAAATTGAGTTATATATACTGAAAAATAGCTCAACTCTTTGGCAACACAATGGTACCAGAATGAATGTTCTACGACGTTTCTACAAGAAATTATAGTCATTTATATCAGGTATGGTGACGGCGATGTTGGTAGCGAGTCTGCTCACGGCCCATATATTTTTCGGAGTTGTTTCCTTGTTTTTTATCGCCTTTTCTTGCATTATTCTTTCTAATATAATAACTGACTATTTGGCATTATAAAACAGTAGGTGGAGCTTATCCGCAGACTTAGTGATTACCGGGAACCAGATAGGAATGCTCGGAAGTGTTCCCGCTACCGAGTTGCCAGCAGGAATCGCCCATTATTACGCTTATATCAGCTTATATATCAACTCTACGGCTTATTTGTCTATCAGAATTGATCTATGATATAATAAACACTCTAAATAACATACAAACATTTTATATACTCTAGACTGAATAAAATAGGCCATAATATGGCCAGAGATTATCGGGAATATTTCGATATAAAAGTGTTACTGCTCTCCATGTCGTCTATGAGTAAGAGAAAACGGTGTTTTGAAGAGGATAACTGCACTAGAACATCAGTTTACTAAGAAATACACCCAAACAAACGCGATTTTCGCGAATTTTTTTTTTTTTTTTTTTTTTTTGAGACGGGGGCCGGCCGGCGCTCCCGGCCGATATCTCGGAAGTAACTTATTCACCTAGTGTTAAAAATTCTCCCTTTATTACTGAATTAAATGGAATATAATACTCACAAAAGTTGTAGAATAATGATTTCTCTATTTTTCGGTGACCAAATTTTGGAAATATTCCAAATACTTTGGGAGTTATGTGGGAGTAAAGGGCAGATTTTTTTGCAATATTCCAGGAACTAACAAACTTTATTTTTTTGTGAAATAAAGATAAGTTATTTAGAGAAAAAGAGTCACCGAAAATTAGTATAAGCATTGTTCTCTCGGCACCAAGTGTCCAAACAACCTTACGTAGTCCCATATCAGAGAAAGTTTGGCCACAAGGGCATTTTCAGTAAATCAGTCATTTCTCAGTTGTTGTTTGAGGTATATTTTTGATAAATATTTTCAAGAAAGAGTGAAACCACTTTGTCTTGTGTACCAAAACTGGAGAAAATCGGACGGTAAACAACAGAGTTACAGATTTTGCCCGACGGCCCCCTTAACCTCCCTTTGTGTGGAAACGGATATTGGAGCTCAGTTCAGAACATTTACTTAAGGAAACGTTTCTCTCCGAGTGGTTTCTTCAGTCTTAATGGACTGATGAAGTCACTCGTGGCGAAAAGTTTCCTTTAATAAATGTTCTGAACTGTACACAAGTGTCTTTTTCCACTGTTTGTTGCTATCACTTTACCACTTCATATTGACCTGTGTCCTGGATCAAACCTGATTTCTTTCCAGTGTTTATGGAAGGCACAATGACCCTCGTGTAGTCGATGGGCTTTAAACCCGACCCATTGGTGTGTCCCCAGGTGGTGGATGCTGTGGTGTCAAGCCTGGGTGATGCTACCATACTGTGGGAGATGGACTCCTTCCTGCTCACTTCACCTCCATACACTGTGCTCACTGCCACCCATCACCACGCAGACGCCTTTTGCGTCGCTTTTGTTATTTTCGCTCGCCTCCAGGTAAGACCTCACGGTCCTTGAGTTTAAGGACTCTTTATGCAAGGAATTGGAGTTATTTTCCCTTCCGTGGATCAAATCATTAATAAACTCCCTCTAGCCGCCTCATCGCTTCAACGTTCAGAGACCATAATTTACCCGTATACAGGTCTTGCACCATAATTATTTATTGTTTATCAGTAGTAATATTAGTATTTTTTGACGTGAAGGATGTGGGCCGGGTGACGATGGCGGTACAGAGGGGCAAGTAGTTCCAGAATGCAAGCAAGATGATGCAGATGAATGGTTCAAAGAACCGACACGTTGTTAAATTAGACACATGTGCAAGAGTTGGGTATCTTTATTGAGGAAACGAGTCGGTTCTTTGAACCATTCATCTACAATCCTGTCAGACACTGCAACTTCTTGGGATCTTAATACTTGGGAATTCTTCGCTTGCCTAACCCTTGGGCACGACCTACTTCCACATTGGACAAATGTGACACCACCTACGACTGCTGCACCTCTCCTGCCATACGGTTTATAAGCTGCTTCTCCGCTCATATGCCGTATTCTATTCAAGATTGATGGACTGACCACATCGACTCAAGGTTGAGGGACTGATTACCTCATTCTCCTCCTGTTCTTCAAGTTTATCCTTTGTATGGACTGATGAAGCCACTGTGTGGCGAAACGTTTCCTCAATAAAGATACCCAAGAGTTGCACATGTGTCTAATTTAACAAATATGGACTGTGCATTTTGTAACAGAGACAGAAAGGTCAGACACCGAGTGTGCCTTCCAGGAGCTTTTGTTGGTGACAGTCAGCATGTTGGATAATATTATGAGAGGTAATGGGAACAAGCCCATTATCTGTCTTAGTGCTGGGGGTAATGACATTGGGAAGGGCAGGAGACAGGAGCTCCTGGATAAGTACAGGTCAGCCATTGAAGTAGTTAGTTATTTATTTTTAGTTAGGTCTAAGGGAGGGATCCCAGTCATATGTAGCATCTTGCCTAGAAAGGGAGTGGGCAATGAATGGATGTCTAGTGCAGCTGGTATAAATTGCTGGCTAGACAGGTACTGCAAGGAACTTGCAATCCCATTCATAGATAACTGAGACCTATTCTATGGCAAACGTGATATGTATGCAAGGGATAGGGTTCATCTCTCTGGAGCTGGAGTGGTTGCATTAGCCAATTCGATTGAGAGGGTAATTGATGACTTGTCTGGGAATTTAAACTGATAGATTATAGAGGTATGGGTGCTTGTGGAAAACAATCAGGCTGCAGTATTAGGTTTAAAAACAGCAGTTATTACCGGGATACCTCAGGGATATGTTTAAAAGACAATACTCAAAATAAAATTGCTAGTAATGGCAAATCAGTTGATCAACAAAGAGAGATAGTAGAGGGCAGTGAGTGACTAGCTCCCTTAAGGTTTACTATACAAATAATAGGAGTCTAAGAAATAAGATAGATGAGCTACGATTACTTGCAAGTGTAGGTAAATATAGACATTATTGGTATAGCAGAGACCTGATTCAACCTGAAAGATAGAGAAATGCGTTCTGAAAACAGCATACAAGGTTATAAACTATTCGATACTGATAGGGTCAACAGGAAGGGTGGTGGAGTGGCGATGTAAGTCAGAGAAAATTTAAATTGTTGTCCTAGACATGATATAAGATTAGAAACATCAAACACATAATCTGTTTGGCTTCAGTTTCTCGAGGATCGTGACAAATTAATTTTGGGTGTGATGTATAGGCCCCCAAACCTTGATAGAGAGTGCAGTAAGCTGTTATGGGACGAAATTCATAAGGCATCTAGATATGAAAATATTGTGTTAATGGGAGATTTTAACTTTAGATAAATTGATTGGAACAATATAACAGTAAATCTTAAGTATAGTGACTTTCTTGATACGGTTCAGGATTGCTTTTTAGAACAGTATATGACAGAACCAACTAGAGGAAACAATCTGTTTGACTTGATTCTTGCCAACAAAGTGCCACTAATTAATAATCTTGACGTTAATGATGAGCTTGGGGAAAGTGATCACAAATCACTTAGTTTCAATATATCATGGAACTACCCAGATAACTGCAATCAAATCTCTGTCCCAGATCTTCGCTTGGCCGATTTCATGGGACAGAAAAATTACCTGGGTGGGCTAAATTGAGATGTCCTGACTATGGGTCAGGTAGGTGATCTTGGTTGCCAATATGACGTTTTTCAGAGCATAGTTCTAGCTGCCCAGACAACTTTTGTTCCGAGTAGGGAAATTAGATCTAAAAAAAATGATCCCAAATGGATGAACAATAGATTAAAATATCCCACTGGTCAAAAGAGAGGCCTATATAGGCGTATTAAAAGAGGGGATGGGCAGTTAAGAAACCAGTATATTCAATTAAAGAGAGAAATAAAGAAAGGAATAAGAAAAGCAAGGAGGGATTATGAGGCTAGGGTCGCAAGGGATTCGAAGACTAACCCAAAAAGGGTTCTTTCAGGTATACAGAAGTAAGATTAAGGATAAGATAGGCCCATTTAAGAGTAACTCTGGTCAGATCACTGACAGTGATAAGGATATGTGTGAAATTTTCAGTTCCTACTTCCTCTCAGTTTTTACCCAGCAAAGTACTAGCGAAATTCCAGAAATAATAGATTATGCAGAACAGGATGATAATAAACTATGCACGATTGCGGTAACTAGTGACATGATCCTCAGACAAATCCCCAGGCCCTGATGAACTGTTTGCAAGGGTGTTAAAGAAATGCAAGGAGGAACTTACCATACCTTTGGCTAATCTTTGCCATATATCACTACAAACTGGCATAGTGCCTGATAAGTGGAAAATGGCAAATGTAATACCTACTTACAAGGCAGGTGAGAGGTCCTTGGCTTCGAACTATAGACCAATAAGCCTTACCTCCATAGTGGGAAAATTTATGGAATCAATAATTGCAGAAGCAATTCGTAGCCATCTTGATAGGCATAGATTGATTAATGAATCTCAACACGGTTTTACAAAGGGGCGTTCCTGTCTTACGATTTTTTTTTAAGAATTAATACAAATATTAACTGCTATATACTGACTTAAACTTATTACACATTTATTGCCCCCCTCACCCCGAAATAAAGAATTCTCTGTAGGTAATTACACCTATTTCCCCCACATTCATATATGAATAAACCTAAATGATAATTATATAAGTATTGGTGAAACAGTAACACCAAAGACACAGTGCATTTAATAACAACTATTAACTTAAGGGAAACATATTATCACATTAATGCAGTAATTACCCATATTTAAATAGGTTGACACATAATATCACATGATATATGATTTAATAGTATATTTCCAAGATTATCGCACTTGCTCAACAGAATAATATAAAAATACCTAACCGATTTGATAAGCCCCATCGCTTCCCCATGACCACCCAGGTTATAAAACATCAACAATTAAATCTTTGCTCCACCACCCACCCCTCCCCACTCGGTACATCTACTAATCCGACTCCCCCTAATACATCCCGTAGGACCCCCAAGACACTCCCGGCTCCTCTCGGCTCCACATCCTTCCTACAGATCACACAATTCCAATACCCCCCAAAGAATGTATATGTGGGAAGCCCTCGCATATGATAAATAAGAACATCCCTCAAAAAATCTTCCTTTACGAGCCTATTACTGTCTGCAGGCATATAAACACTTGCTAAACACACTGGAACATCACCCCATGTACCATCCACCCTTACTAGTCTCCCATCCCCCCTTCTTCCCAGTGTAACATGTGAAATGGACTGATCTCCGCTATTAAAACAGCAGCACCTCCCTTGAGTTTACCTGTATACCCAGCATAAACTTTATACCCTTCAACTAATAAATCCCGACCTAACTTAAAATTATGCTCTTGTAAAAGGATAACCTGTACCCCATATCGCCTTAAAAAGGCACTGAACATCCTCCTCTTCACTTCGGCCCTGAGGCCATTTATATTCAATGTTAAACACTTAAAAATGCTAACGGAGTCTTACCATTCGATCTCTTACCATGTGTTTCTTTACGATTTTGATCAGTATTCTTTTCACTATGTCCATTCCTATTCAGGTCTGTCACCTTCCCCTTACCCCCCCCCTACCCCAAGACTTTCCTAGCCACATCCACTGTTTGTTTTTTACCCGAACGTTGTGCAGGCCTAAGAATATCATCGCTATCCGAGGCAACTGCCTCCCTCTTACGTGAAGCCGCAACAGTGAGCATCTCTTTCGGACTGCCTTCCTTGTGTATTTCAACTACAGTTTCACAGAGCCCTTGTGTTTGCCCATCCCTCCTACTCACATTGCCTCCCTCATGTATCCCTCCCTGATTCATATGTTGCTCATGCAAGCCTATATTCAGCATTACAGCTTCATGCTGATCATCCAAAAATTCCTGTATAACATTATTTATGGCAACCGACACTTCACTACCCAAATCCACTTGTTCCACCTCTTCCTCCATACATATTTTCTCAACGTCCTGTGTTACCTCCGGTAACCTAGCACACTCCTCTGGATTGTCATCCACAATCTCACTCCACGTCCTACGTGCCTGAATATGTTCTCCTGTAGACTGGGATATCACCTCTCTTTCATTTTCCCCTCCTGCCCCTGCTCCCTGTGTCCCAGTCGACGAACGTCGTGGACACTGTGCAGCCACATGTTCAAATGTACCACAGAATCGACAGGTTCTCCTTTGCCCTGCATATGTGACATATACCTGAATTTTAAAAATCACTCAAAGCCACAAATGAAGGCATGGATCGCCGCAAGGACATTTTGAGAGTGAAAGATCCCTCACGCAGTCACGCATACATACCATCTGACCATCGTCCAATCGTTGCTTGATGTACCAGTCCATATTCCTCAAACGACGCTTTAATGTCATCTTCATCCGCCTCAAAGGAGACATTCCGTATTTTTACTCAAGTATAATTCTTAGACACGTCCCTCATTCTCACTTCCAAACCAGGGTTAGCCGTCATATACACATCCTGGTACTGATCCACCATCTTGTCATACGTCACTGTCGTCACGAATTTCACGAATATTCTCGTTGAGCCGTTTAAGGCAACGCCGTACAGATCTTCATTGTTGATTCCATATGTATCTCGTTAGATAGCAGGCAGTAGAACAGATGCATTTGTATTATACACAGCACCTTTCAGCACTTCTATGCACACAGTGTTGACACATCTCCTGACAGCCTGCGCCATCTTGAGAAAATCTCGCAGTGCTACCAACAGACAGAAGTACAACAGCCAACGTCCGTCCTCCACCAAGGTTGAGTGACGAATGCAGGAGCAAGGCGTAGCACAACCTCACGGCCCGAGAGCGATGAGGTCAATTCTTACGAATTTACTAACTTTTTTACTAAGGTGTTTGAGGACGTAGATCATGGTAATGAATATGATATTGTGTATATGGACTTCAGTAAGGCTTTCGATAGAGTTCCACATCAGAGGCTGTTGAGGAAACTTAAGGCACACGAAATAGGAGAATTTTTTTCCTGGGTAGAGGCATGGCTGACAAAAAGGCAGCAGAGAGTTTGCATAAATGGAGGATTTAGGAGTTCTGGTTAGCAGTAATCTAAAGCCAAGACAACAGTGCATTAGTGTTAGCAATAAAGCTAACAGAATTCTTGTCTTCATATCTAGAAGTATAAATAATAGAAGTCCTCAGGTTGTTCTTCAACTCTATATATCCTTGGTTAGGCCTCATAGATTATGCTGCTCAGTTCTGGTCACCGTATTATAGAATGTATATAAGTGCTCTGGAAAACGTAGAGAGGAGGATGACAAAGTTGATCCCATGTATCAGAAATCTTCCCCATTAGGAAAGACTGAGGGCCCTGAATCTGCACTCTCTCGAGAGGCGTAGAATTAGATAACGCTAGATAATTAGATAACGCTAGGTAACAGGGATATCTTGCTACTCCTACTTACACTTTGGTCACACTTCACAGACACGCACAGGCATATATATATACATACATCTAGGTTTTTCTCCTTTTTCTAAATAGCTCGTGTTCTTCTTTATTTCTTCTATTGTCCATGGGGAAGTGGAAAAGAATCTTTCCTCCGTAAGCCATGCGTGTCGTATGAGGCGACTAAAATGCCGGGAGCAATGGGCTAGTAACCCCTTCTCCTGTAGACATTTACTAAAAAAGAGAATGGGTCATAATAAGCGTGTATGCACCTGGAGAAGAGAGGAATGCAGAGGAGAGAGAGAGAGATTTTGGGAGATGTTAAGTGAATGTATAGGAGCCTTTGAACCAAGTGAGAGAGTAATTGTGGTAGGGGACCTGAATGCTAAAGTAGGAGAAATTTTTAGAGAGGGTGTGGTAGGTAAGTTTGGGGTGACAAGTGTAAATGATAATGGGAGCCCTTTGATTGAACTTTGTATAGAAAGGGGTTTAGTTATAGGTAATACATATTTTAAGAAAAAGAGGATAAATAAGTATACAAGATATGATGTAGGGCGAAATGACAGTAGTTTGTTGGATTATGTATTGGTAGATAAAAGACTGTTGAGTAGACTTCAGGATGTACATGTTTATAGAGGGGCCACAGATATATCAGATCACTTTCTAGTTGTAGCTACACTGAGAGTAAAAGGTAGATGGGATACAAGGAGAATAGAAGCATCAGGGAAGAGAGAGGTGAAGGTTTATAAACTAAAAGAGGAGGCAGTTAGGGTAAGATATAAACAGCTATTGGAGGATAGATGGGCTAATGAGAGCATAGGCAATGGGGTCGAAGAGGTATGGGGTAGGTTTAAAAATGTAGTGTTAGAGTGTTCAGCAGAAGTTTGTGGTTACAGGAAAGTGGATGCGGGAGGGAGGGGGAGCGATTGGTGGAATGATGATGTAAAGAGAGTAGTAAGGGAGAAAAAGTTAGCATATGAGAAGTTTTTACAAAGTAGAAGTGATGCAAGGAGGGAAGAGTATATGGAGAAAAAGAGAGAGGTTAAGAGAGTGGTGAAGCAATGTAAAAAGAGAGCAAATGAGAGAGTGGGTGAGATGTTATCAACAAATTTTGTTGAAAATAAGAAAAAGTTTTGGAGTGAGATTAACAAGTTAAGAAAGCCTAGAGAACAAATGGATTTGTCAGTTAAAAATAGGAGAGGAGAGTTATTAAATGGAGAGTTAGAGGTATTGGGAAGATGGAGGGAATATTTTGAGGAATTGTTAAATGTTGATGAAGATAGGGAAGCTGTGATTTCGTGTATAGGACAAGGAGGAATAACGTCTTGTAGGAGTGAGGAAGAGCCAGTTGTGAGTGTGGGGGAAGTTCGTGAGGCAGTAGGTAAAATGAAAGGGGGTAAGGCAGCCGGGATTGATGGGATAAAGATAGAAATGTTAAAAGCAGGTGGGGATATAGTTTTGGAGTGGTTGGTGCAATTATTTAATGTATGGAAGAGGGTAAGGTACCTAGGGATTGGCAGAGAGCATGCATAGTTCCTTTGTATAAAGGCAAAGGGGATAAAAGAGAGTGCAAAAATTATAGGGGGATAAGTCTGCTGAGTATACCTGGTAAAGTGTATGGTAGAGTTATTATTGAAAGAATTAAGAGTAAGACGGAGAATAGGATAGCAGATGAACAAGGAGGCTTTAGGAAAGGTAGGGGGTGTGTGGACCAGGTGTTTACAGTGAAACATATAAGTGAACAGTATTTAGATAAGGCTAAAGAGGTCTTTGTGGCATTTATGGATTTGGAAAAGGCGTATGACAGGGTGGATAGGGGGGCAATGTGGCAGATGTTGCAAGTGTATGGTGTAGGAGATAGGTTACTGAAAGCAGTGAAGAGTTTTTACGAGGATAGTGAGGCTCAAGTTAGAGTATGTAGGAAAGAGGGAAATTATTTCCCAGTAAAAGTAGGCCTTAGACAAGGATGTGTGATGTCACCGTGGTTGTTTAATATATTAATAGATGTGGTTGTAAGAGAAGTAAATGCGAGGGTCTTGGCAAGAGGCGTGGAGTTAAAAGATAAAGAATCACACACAAAGTGGGAGTTGTCACAGCTGCTCTTTGCTGATGACACTGTGCTCTTGGGAGATTCTGAAGAGAAGTTGCAAAGATTGGTGGATGAATTTGGTAGGGTGTGCAAAAGAAGAAAATTAAAGGTGAATACAGGAAAGAGTAAGGTTATGAGGATAACAAAAAGATTAGGTGATGAAAGATTGAATATCAGATTGGAGGGAGAGAGTATGGAGGAGGTGAATGTATTCAGATATTTGGGAGTGGACGTGTCAGCGGATGGGTCTATGAAAGATGAGGTGAATCATAGAATTGATGAGGGGAAAAGAGTGAGTGGTGCACTTAGGAGTCTGTGGAGCCAAAGAACTTTGTCCTTGGAGGCAAAGAGGGGAATGTATGAGAGTATAGTTTTACCAACGCTCTTATATGGGTGTGAAGCATGGGTGATGAATGTTGCAGCGAGGAGAAGGCTGGAGGCAGTGGAGATGTCATGTCTGAGGGCAATGTGTGGTGTGAATATAATGCAGAGAATTCGTAGTTTGGAAGTTAGGAGGAGGTGCGGGATTACCAAAACTGTTGTCCAGAGGGCTGAGGAAGGGTTGTTGAGGTGGTTCGGACATGTAGAGAGAATGGAGCGAAACAGAATGACTTCAAGAGTGTATCAGTCTGTAGTGGAAGGAAGGAGGGGTAGGGGTCGGGCTAGGAAAGGTTGGAGAGAGGGGGTAAAGGAGGTTTTGCGTGCGAGGGGCTTGGACTTCCAGCAGGCATGCGTGAGCGTGTTTGATAGGAGTGAATGGAGACAAATGGTTTTTAATACTTGACGTGCTGTTGGAGTGTGAGCAAAGTAACATTTATGAAGGGGTTCAGGGAAACCGGCAGGTCGGACTTGAGTCCTGGAGATGGGAAGTACAGTGCCTGCACTCTGAAGGAGGGGTGTTAATGTTGCAGTTTAAAAACTGTAGTGTAAAGCACCCTTCTGGCAAGACAGTGATGGAGTGAATGATGGTGAAAGTTTTTCTTTTTCGGGCCACCCTGCCTTGGAGGGAATCGGCCAGTGTGATAATAAATAGGATTTAAAGTCAAGATGTAAAAATGAAAGTCAGAGCAAAAAGAACTAAGTCTCAAAATTAAATGAAAGTGAAGCTTTTAACCAATATATCAATTAAGGAGCAGAGGCACATAATTACAGATGCAATGGGAGTTGCTAGTCAAGTGATTATCCATTTGGTCAGAGTTCCACACATCAACTTTCAGTGTGGAGAAAAGGAAGGGGGGGGGGGCGGGAAGCAGGAGCTAGACACTGACCCTACCTTAACAAACAGACTGCCAAACAAACCATCGTCACCATATATTCGCTCGCTACTCCTATCTGTTGAACTTTTTCCTCACACAGTGTCAACAGTCCTTGCTAGAGAGCTTCTCTCAAGAAGGTAAACTTTACAAACATTTTCATACTGGCAGAGAGAAGTGGAGACAAATGGTTTATGTGACCACGTGTTGTTGGAATGTGAGTACGATAACATTTATGAAGAAATTCCAATAATGTCAATAACGACTATATTTCATGCATCACTTTAGTTGTTTAACTTTTCTATGAAAAAAAAAAATGTACGCATAGCTTAGCTATGCGTACATGCGTACATGCGTACCGTACCTTCACAGTAAGTACCTCTTTCGTACCTATCTTCCACTCTTCTCTACTTTCTCTTCCTCTATTCTTATGTTCTTGGTAATAGTTCAGATTTTTTATTTAAATACAATTAACTTGAATTAAATAATTTGTGTACAAAAGTGTACCGGAAGCGACTCTGACCTTAGTTTTTTATGTTTAAAGCCTCTTCTTGCAGCCGAAAAAATACACATTATTACGTATTATTATTATTATTATTATTATTATTATTATTATTATTATTATTATTATTATTATTATTATTATTATTACTAAACCCACTGTCTGTGTAGGGTCTGGGTATAGCACTGTGATAGCCTCTTGGTTGCCCTGGGAGAAGAGTGCCCTCAGGAACACACGTCAGGTGATCCACAAGGACCTCCGTGTCTACCATCTGGTTTCCTCGTTCCCCTACTCTAATGGAGGTTCCCAGGTGGCTCTTGTCGACGTCTGGGTGCCTGGAGAAGGTCAAGTATGGAACAACTCACTTTATACTGACAAATTTAAGGTACGTTAAATAATATCAACAGGTTGTATAACTTTTTCTCTTCCTGTATAAAACAAAAAGACACAATACCATGGCTGGAACAACACAAAATAACCTGAACATAGCAGAATTAAACTTATGGCGAAATTTCGGTTCCACCTGGACCATTAACTAGTCACACTGTAACTAGTTGTTGGTCCAAGCACGACCGAAACGTCGTAAGTGTCAGTCTCTTCTGTGCGGATTATTTGCGCATTTCTACCTGTACCATAATGGTAAACTATTTGAATGAACTTAAAGTCTTTGGACATATTAAGGTTGGGGTGAAGTTTGAGCAGCTTTGCCTGAATAACATTCCAATATCTCCTTTCTATTTCACGGCCTAACCAATGGGAAATTTCCCCTTTCGTCAGCTAAGCTTAGTTATTATTATAACATTAATAATCCCCTATAGTCAAAATTTACTGTCGTTTATTAACTATGGCATGGACCTGATTATGAATAAGTTTGAACTGAGGTTAATGGCCTTACGTCGCCGCCTCTGCTGATGTCTAAAAAGACATTTTAGACGAAATTGATTTGGGACGAAATTGGATATGACTTGGAGTGTAATACACAGATTTATGCTGTCGCCCCCTGATACTGCTGCCTGTAACCCCGAGGTTTTCACTGTTGCCTCGTACACCTTCCACTGACACTTCCCCTCACATCACCACTTCTCCTGCCTAAGATGCAGGTCTTATGAGGGGGTCTCTTTCTGAAAGGGAAATTTATTTTTAATTTTTTTTCAGAAGTAGAGCAATTGGAAAAAATATTCTCGACGAGGCTGAGCCGAAAAAAAAATTCTTTCACATTCCTCTTAAGTCCACCTAGATATGATATAATTCCACCTAGGTATAAAATAATTCCACCTAGGTACTTCAGTGATTAGTGAGGTTAAAGGTACCTCTGACTCTGCTGCTAATCAAGGTAAGAATATTCTGATTGTGGGAGATTCTCAGGTAAGATATGTGGACTGTGCTTTTTGTAACAGAGATAGAAAAGCCAGAGAGTGTGCCTCCCAGGAGCTGGTGTTGGTGACATAGTCAGCAGGTTGGATAATATTATGGCAGGTAATGGGAAGAAGCCCATTATCTGTCTTAGTGCTGGTGGAAATGATATTTGGAAGAGCAGGAGACAGGAGCTACTGGATAAGTACAGGTCAGTCATAGAAGCAGTCATGTCTAAGGGAGGGATTCCTATCATATATAGCATTTTGCCTGCAAGGGAAGTGAGCAATAAATGGATGTCTAGGGCAATTGGTATAAATTTCTGGCTAGACAGGTACTGCAAGGAACTTGCAATCCCATTCATTGATAACTGGGACAAATTCTATGGCAAACATGAGATGTATGCAAGGGATGGGGTTCATCTCTCTGGGGATGGAGTGGTTGCATTAGCCAATTCAATTGAGGGGGTAACTGATGACTTGTCTAGGACTTTAAACTGATAGATTATAGAGGTATGGGTGTTCGTGGGAAACAATCAGGCTGCAGTATTATTGATGGAAACAGCAGATATTACCAGGATACATCTGGGATATGTTTAAAAGACAATATTCAAAATAAAGTTCCTAATAAAGGCAAAGCAAGTGATAAACAAAGAGAGATAGTAGAGAGCAACGAGTGGCTAGCTCCTTAAGGTTTACTATACAAATAGTAGGAGTCTAAGAAATAAGATAGATGAGCTAAGATTACTCACAAGTGGAGGTAATACAGATATTATTGCTATAACTGAGACCTGGTTCAACATGAAGGATAGAGAAATGCCTTCTGAATGCAGCATAAAGGGTTATAAACTGTTCCACACTGATAGGGTCAACAGGAAGGGTGGTGGAGTGGCGATGTAAGTTAGAGATAATTTAAATTGCTGTGTTAGACATGATATAAGAATAGAAACATCAGACACAGAATCTGTTTGACTACAGTTTCTCGAGGGATATAAAAAGTTAATTTTGGGTGTGATATATAGGCCCCCAAACCTTGATAGGGAGCGCAGTAAGTTGTTATGGGACGAAATTCATAAGGCATCTAGATATGAAAATGTTATGTTAACGGGGCATTTTAACTTCAGACAATTTTTTTTTATTTTATTTAAAAGCATCGTACAAAACATACATAATATCACAACTATAATAATTAACAAAACAATCGATACAAAAAAAAGGTGCACACCCTCCTCACAGAGGATGACACTATCCATCCAGTGCTACCATGTCATAACATAATTCTTAACATAAGGTGATGACATATTGCAAATGCCAATGAACATGAATAAATATTTTCAAACTTAACCACAACACCACCATCACTTATACACAGAGTGTGAATAAGGAAATAAAATACACTTTCAACCTATAATAGGTTATAGTCCATAAATAACCACCCTAGGTTGGCCAATGCTCAACCTGTGAAATCGTTATCGTCTACTGTGAGACAACATGTCTCCCAACATCAGCTACAAAACAGAAAATTTCACTCCCATGCAGGATGAACCCGTCATAAACATGCTACTACATATGTTTTCCAGAATTCCTTAAAAAAACAGAAACGATATTCCCTCCATCTTCCCAATACCTCTAACTCTCCAATTAATAACTCTCCTCTCCTATTTTTAACTGACAAATCCATTTGTTCTCTAGGCTTCCTTAACTTGTTAATCTCACTCCCAAATTTTTTCTTATTTTCAACAAAATTTGTTGATAACATCTCACCCACTCTCTCATTTGCTCTCTTTTTACATTGCTTCACCACTCTCTTAACCTCTCTCTTTTTCTCCATATACTCTTCCCTCCTTGCATCACTTCTCCTTTGTAAAAACTTCTCATATGCTAACTTTTTCTCCCTTACTACTCTCTTCACATTATCATTCCAACAATCGCTCCTCTTCCCTCCAGCACCCACTTTCCTGTAACCACAAACTTCTGCTGAACACTCTAACACTACATTTTTAAACCTACCCCATACCTCTTCAACCCCATTGCCTATGCTCTCATTAGCCCATCTATCCTCCAATAGCTGTTTATATCTTTCCCTAACTGCCTCCTCTTTTAGTTTATAAACCTTCACCTCCCTCTTCCCTGATGCTTCTATTCTCCTTGTATCACATCTACCTTTTACTCTCAGTGTAGCTACAACTAGAAAGTGATCTGATATATCTGTGGCCCCTCTATAAACATGTACATCCTGAAGTCTACTTAACAGTCTTTTATCTACCAATACATAATCCAACAAACTACTGTCATTTCGCCCTACATCATATCTTGTATACTTATTTATCCTCTTTTTCTTAAAATATGTATTACCTATAACTAAACCCCTTTCTATACAAAGTTCAATCAAAGGGCTCCCATTATCATTTACACCTGGCACCCCAAACTTACCTACCACACCCTCTCTAAAAGTTTCTCCTACTTTAGCATTCAGGTCCCCTACCACAATTACTCTCTCACTTGGTTCAAAGGCTCCTATACATTCACTTAACATCTCCCAAAATCTCTCTCTCTCCTCTGCATTCCTCTCTTCTCCAGGTGCATACACGCTTATTATGACCCACTTCTCGCATCCAACTTTTACTTTAATCCACATAATTCTTGCATTTGCACATTCATATTCTCTTTTCTCCTTCCATAACTGATCATTAAACATTACTGCTACCCCTTCCTTAGCTCTAACTCTCTCAGATACTCCAGATTTAATCCCATTTATTTCCCCCCACCGAAACTCCCGTACCCCCTTCAGCTTTGTTTCGCTTAGGGCCAGGACATCCAACTTCTTTTCATTCATAACATCAGCACTCATCTGTTTCTTGTCATCCGCACTACATCCACGCACATTCAAGCATCCCAGTTTTATAAAGTTTTTCTTCTTCTCTTATTTAGTAAATGTCTACAGGAGAAGGGGTTACTAGCCTATTGCTCCCGGCATTTTAGTCGCCTCATACGACACGCATGGCTTACGGAGGAAAGATTCTTTTCCACTTCCCCATGGACAATAGAAGAAATAAAGAAGAACAAGAGCTATTTAGAAAAAGGAGGAAAACCTAGATGTATGTATATATATATGCATGTGCGTGTCTGTGAAGTGTGACCAAAGTGTAAGTAGGAGTAGCAAGATATCCCTGTTATCTAGCGTGTTTATGAGACAGAAAAAGAATATATATATATATATATATATATATATATATATATATATATATATATATATATATATATATATATATATATATATATATAATATCTATCTATGGGGAAGTGGAACAGAATTCTTCGTCCGTAAGCCATGAGTGTCGTAAGAAGCGGCTAAGATGCCGGGAGCAAGGGGCTAGTAACCCTTTGTCCTGTATAAATTGCTGAATTTAAAAAGAGAAACTTTCCTTTTCCTTCGGCTACCCTGCCTCGGTGGGATACGGCCGATTTGTTTACATATATATATATATATATATATATATATATATATATATATATATATATATATATATATATATATATATATATATATATATATATATATATATATATATATATATATATATATATATATATATATATATATATATATATATATATATATATATATAATATATATATATATATATATATATATATATATATATATATATATATATATATATATATATATATATATATATATATATATATATATATATATATATATATATATTGTATTTGCAAAGAGAAACTGACTGTTGAGTGCACTAGAGACGTGCATGTTGCTCAAGTACCTGCCTGATTATTTCGTAGGTGAGTGATGTTCAAGCAAAGATATTTGATCTTGTGATCTTGATTTTAGATCACATTAAGGCAGTAGACACAGTGTAGTTGATGTCTTGTAAGAACTATTTCCATTACTGGCCCTATATTTACTCTGTTAATTCCATGAATTCTCAGTTTGCTTTGAGAAATACTGAGTTAGCTTGTTAGTAATATCTTTATTTCTAAGCCAGTTCATATAAATTCTTATTATGTGTTTGAAGTACGAATCAGAGGTCGACTCTCGCTGATCCTTATTAGTTGAAGTGAATCTTGACCGTTTAATCAGGTGTTTTGATACTTTATTTCTGTAATAAGACACATATATAGTGCATTCACAGTAGTAAAAGCGTATGCTACATAACAGGTATAAATCTCATATGTAGTTTTCTGTCACAATTCTTACAAGGAACAGTGGCTATACATAATTTGTTGTGTATGTATACTTCAAGTTTTGCCAAAAATCAATAAAAATAATTGTCGATTAAACTTCTCAAAATAACTCGTATAGAAATTTTTCGGGTCTGAAAGAACCAGTTGATCTAGTACACTAGAGACATTGGAATATGAATCATATTTTTAAATTGCATCATCGTCATAATAACACATGCAAATGAGCGGTTGTTTGCAGTGACAGTGGGAGATAACACATGTTTAGAGTAAATACAATGACAGTGGGAGATAACACATGTTTAGAGTAAATACAATGACAGTGGAAGATAACACATGTTTAGAGTAAATACAATGACAGTGGGAGATAACACATGTTTAGAGTAAATACAATGACAGTGGAAGATAACACATGTTTAGAGTAAATACAATGACAGTGGAAGATAACACATGTTTAGAGTAAATACAATGACAGTGGGAGATAACACATGTTTAGAGTAAATACAATGACAGTGGAAGATAACACATGTTTAGAGTAAATACAATGACAGTGGAAGATAACACATATTAAGAGTAAATACAATGACAGTGGGAGATAACACATGTTTAGAGTAAATACAATGACAGTGGAAGATAACACATGTTTAGAGTAAATACAATGACAGTGGAAGATAACACATATTAAGAGTAAATACAATGACAGTGGAAGATAACACATGTTTAGAGTAAATACAATGACAGTGGAAGATAACACATATTAAGAGTAAATACAATGACAGTGGAAGATAACACATGTTTAGAGTAAATACAATGACAGTGGAAGATAACACATGTTTAGAGTAAATACAATGACAGTGGAAGATAACACATATTAAGAGTAAATACAATGACAGTGGAAGATAACACATGTTTAGAGTAAATACAATGACAGTGGAAGATAACACATATTAAGAGTAAATACAATGACAGTGGAAGATAACACATGTTTAGAGTAAATACAATGACAGTGGAAGATAACACATGTTTAGAGTAAATACAATGACAGTGGAAGATAACACATATTAAGAGTAAATACAATGACAGTGGAAGATAACACATGTTTAGAGTAAATACAATGACAGTGGAAGATAACACATGTTTAGAGTAAATACAATGACAGTGGAAGATAACACATTAAGAGTAAATACAATGACAGTGGAAGATAACACATATTAAGAGTAAATACAATGACAGTGGAAGATAACACATATTAAGAGTAAATACAATGACAGTGGAAGATAACACATATTAAGAGTAAATACAATGACAGTGGAAGATAACACATATTAAGAGTAAAGACAAAGACATCCTGTGTGTTTTATGAGATGATATTAGGAGATGAATCATGTTTTGAGTAATAACACCGGGAGACGCATCATACTCTGAAGAATGACAGAGGTAAGTAAATCGTGATCTACGTATTGAATCGTGATATATGCACTGACGCAGAGTGTATCATGATATTTATAATGACGCAGAAATGAGTCAAGTTCTGTGTAATGACAAAATGAGATGAATTATGATCCGTTTAATAACGCAGATGATTCTTGATCTATGTAATGATCCTTGAAAATAAATAATGCTCCGTGTAATGACACTAGGAGACGAATCATTTCCTGAGTAATGAGAAAATTAATCATGATCTTTGTAATGTCATTGGAAGATGAAATATATGTGTAATGACAGATAAATCATGCTCTGTGTAATGACACAGATGAGTCATGCTCTGTGTGATGACACAGATGAGTCATGCTCTGTGTAATGACACAGATGAGTCATGCTCTGTGTGATGACGCAGATGAGTCATGCTCTGTGTGATGACGCAGATGAGTCATGCTCTGTGTGATGACGCAGATGAGTCATGCTCTGTGTGATGACGCAGATGAGTCATGCTCTGTGTAATGACACAGATGAGTCATGCTCTGTGTGATGACACAGATGAGTCATGCTCTGTGTAATGACACAGATGAGTCATGCTCTGTGTAATGACACAGATGAGTCATGCTCTGTGTGATGACGCAGATGAGTCATGCTCTGTGTGATGACGCAGATGAGTCATGCTTTGTGTAATGACACAGATGAGTCATGTTCTGTGTAATGACACAGATGAGTCATGCTCTGTGTAATGACACAGATGAGTCATGCTCTGTGTAATGACACAGATGAGTCATGCTCTGTGTGATGACACAGATGAGTCATGCTCTGTGTGATGACGCAGATGAGTCATGCTCTGTGTGATGACGCAGATGAGTCATGCTCTGTGTAATGACACAGATGAGTCATGTTCTGTGTAATGACACAGATGAGTCATGCTCTGTGTAATGACACAGATGAGTCATGCTCTGTGTAATGACACAGATGAGTCATGCTCTGTGTAATGACACAGATGAGTCATGCTCTGTGTAATGACACAGATGAGTCATGTTCTGTGTAATGACACAGATGAGTCATGCTCTGTGTAATGACACAGATGAGTCATGTTCTGTGTAATGACACAGATGAGTCATGCTCTGTGTAATGACACAGATGAGTCATGCTCTGTGTGATGACACAGATGAGTCATGCTCTGTGTGATGACAGATGAGTCATGCTCTGTGTAATGACAGATGAGTCATGCTCTGTGTAATGACAGATGAGTCATGCTCTGTGTAATGCAACAGATGAGTCATGCTCTGTGTAATGACATAGATGAGTCATGTTCTGTGTAATGCCATAGATGAGTCATGTTCTGTGTAATGACACAGATGAGTCATGCTCTGTGTGATGACACAGATGAGTCATGCTCTGTGTGATGACACAGATGAGTCATGTTCTGTGTGATGACACAGATGAGTCATGCTCTGTGTGATGACTCAGATGAGTTATGCTCTGTGTGATGACTCAGATGAGTCATGTTCTGTGTAATGACACAGATGAGTCATGTTCTGTGTAATGACATAGATGAGTCATGTTCTGTGAAATGACACAGATGAGTCATGCTCTGTGTGATGACAGATGAGTCATGCTCTGTGCAATGACACAGATGAGTCATGCTCTGTGTGATGACACAGATGAGTCATGCTCTGTGTGATGACAGATGAGTCATGCTCTGTGTCATGACAGCTGAGTCATGCTCTGTGTAATGACAGATGAGTCATGCTCTGTGTAATGCCACAGATGAGTCATGCTCTGTGTAATGACAGATGAGTCATGCTCTGTGTAATGACAGATGAGTCATGCTCTGTGTAATGACAGATGAGTCATGCTCTGTGTAATGACAGATGAGTCATGCTCTGTGTGATGACACAGATGAGTCATGCTCTGTGTTATGACACGGATGAATCATTTTCTGTGTAATGACACAGATGAGTCATGCTCTGTGTGATGACACAGATGAGTCATGCTCTGTGTGATGACACGGATGAATCATTTTCTGTGTAATGACACAGATGAGTCATGCTCTGTGTGATGACACAGATGAGTCATGCTCTGTGTGATGACACAGATGAGTCATACTCTGTGTGATGACAGATGAGTCATGCTCTGTGTGATGACACAGATGAGTCATGCTCTGTGTTATGACACGGATGAATCATTTTCTGTGTAATGACACAGATGAGTCATGCTCTGTGTGATGACACAGATGAGTCATGCTCTGTGTGATGACACAGATGAGTCATACTCTGTGTGATGACAGATGAGTCATGTTCTGTGTAATGACAGATGAGTCATGCTCTGTGTGATGACACAGATGAGTCATGCTCTGTGTGATGACACAGATGAGTCATGCTCTGTGTGATGACATAGATGAGTCATACTCTGTGTGATGACAGATGAGTCATGTTCTGTGTAATGACAGATGAGTCATGCTCTGTGTGATGACATAGATGAGTCATGCTCTGTGTAATGACACAGATAAGTCATGTTCTGTGTAATGACACAGATGAGTCATGCTCTGTGTAATGACACAGATGAGTCATGCTCTGTGTGATGACACAGATGAGTCATGTTCTGTGTAATGACACAGATGAGTCATGTTCTGTGTAATGACATAGATGAGTCATGTTCTGTGAAATGACACAGATGAGTCATGCTCTGTGTGATGACAGATGAGTCATGCTCTGTGTAATGACACAGATGAGTCATGCTCTGTGTGATGACACAGATGAGTCATGCTCTGTGTGATGACAGATGAGTCATGCTCTGTGTCATGACAGCTGAGTCATGCTCTGTGTAATGACAGATGAGTCATGCTCTGTGTAATGCCACAGATGAGTCATGCTCTGTGTAATGACAGATGAGTCATGCTCTGTGTAATGACAGATGAGTCATGCTCTGTGTAATGACAGATGAGTCATGCTCTGTGTAATGACAGATGAGTCATGCTCTGTGTGATGACACAGATGAGTCATGCTCTGTGTTATGACACGGATGAATCATTTTCTGTGTAATGACGCAGATGAGTCATGCTCTGTGTGATGACACAGATGAGTCATGCTCTGTGTGATGACACGGATGAATCATTTTCTGTGTAATGACAGAGATGAGTCATGCTCTGTGTGATGACACAGATGAGTCATGCTCTGTGTGATGACACAGATGAGTCATACTCTGTGTGATGACAGATGAGTCATGCTCTGTGTGATGACACAGATGAGTCATGCTCTGTGTTATGACACGGATGAATCATTTTCTGTGTAATGGCACAGATGAGTCATGCTCTGTGTGATGACACAGATGAGTCATGCTCTGTGTGATGACACAGATGAGTCATACTCTGTGTGATGACAGATGAGTCATGTTCTGTGTAATGACAGATGAGTCATGCTATGTGTGATGACACAGATGAGTCATGCTCTGTGTGATGACACAGATGAGTCATGCTCTGTGTGATGACATAGATGAGTCATACTCTGTGTGATGACAGATGAGTCATGTTCTGTGTAATGACAGATGAGTCATGCTCTGTGTAATGACATAGATGAGTCATGCTCTGTGTAATGACACAGATGAGTCATGTTCTGTGTAATGACACAGATGAGTCATGCTCTGTGTAATGACACAGATGAGTCATGCTCTGTGTAATGACACAGATGAGTCATGTTCTGTGTAATGACACAGATGAGTCATGTTCTGTGTAATGACACAGATGAGTCATGTTCTGTGTAATGACACAGATGAGTCATGCTCTGTGTGATGATAGATGAGTCATGCTCTGTGTAATAACACAGATGAGTCATGCTCTGTGTGATGACACAGATGAGTCATGCTCTGTGTAATGACACAGATGAGTCATGCTCTGTGTAATGACACAGATAAGTCATGTTCTGTCTAATGACACAGATGAGTCATGCTCTGTGTAATGACACAGATGAGTCATGCTCTGTGTGATGACACAGATGAGTCATGCTCTGTGTGATGACACAGATGAGTCATGCTCTGTGTGATGACAGATGAGTCATTCTCTGTGTAATGACAGATGAGTCATGCTCTGTGTAATGCCACAGATGAGTCATGCTCTGTGTAATGACACAGGAAGATGAAATATGTCCTGTGTAATAATACAGATGACTCATGCTCAGTGTAATACGGGACGCCGTACCTAAGCCTTGATGAACGACGTTCCTTACGAAGGTAATGAAGATGAATTGAAGGTGCCTGCTTCCCTGACGGAAGCCGCTAATTACTCACTTTCTGATAATTACTCGGATAATTAATTACTCACGGAATAACTAATTGCACACGGAATAACCAATTACTCACTGGAAAGCTGTGTTCACCTTGAGCCTAATTAGTTTCGGTTCACCTAATAACTAATTATTCCTGAAAGTTAACTGCTCTTGAGACAAGTAATGTTTCATTGCGTACTAATGAGTCAGGGATAGCTAATTAACCAAGTAATTATTAATCTTCATACAATTATTTACATAATACTTAAACTGCAACAAACTGTTTAATTACAAACTAATGTCTGATAAGAATACTTCCATAATTTATTTTCCGTTAGCAACTAATTTCTCAAAAAAATTATTTTCCTAAAACTAATTTCTTTCCAAATATTAATTACCTTACTTATTTTATCAAATAACTCCTCCGAACTAATTATTCATGGAACAATTAAGTACACATGGTATCGCCAACAGACTGCATAATAATAATAGTAATAATAATAATTATTATTATTATCACACTGGCCGATTCCCACCAAGGCAGGGTGGCCCGAAAAAGAAAAACTTTCACCATCATTCACTCCATCACTGTCTTGCCAGAAGGGTGCTTTACACTACAGTTTTTAAACTGCAACATTAACACCCCTCCTTCAGAGTGCAGGCACTGTACTTCCCATCTCCAGGACTCAAGTCCGGCCTGCCGGTTTCCCTTCATAAATGTTACTTTGCTCACACTCCAACAGCACGTCAAGTATTAAAAACCATTTGTCTCCATTCACTCCTATCAAACACGCTCACGCATGCCTGCTGGAAGTCCAAGCCCCTCGCACACAAAACCTCCTTTACCCCCTCCCTCCAACCTTTCCTAGGCCGACCCCTACCCCGCCTTCCTTCCACTACAGACTGATACACTCTTGAAGTCATTCTGTTTCGCTCCATTCTCTCTACATGTCCGAACCACCTCAACAACCCTTCCTCAGCCCTCTGGACAACAGTTTTGGTAATCCCGCACCTCCTCCTAACTTCCAAACTACGAATTCTCTGCATTATATTCACACCACACATTGCTCTCAGACATGACATCTCCACTGCCTCCAGCCTTCTCCTCGCTGCAACATTCATCACCCATGCTTCACACCCATATAAGAGCGTTGGTAAAACTATACTCTCATACATTCCCCTCTTTGCCTCCAAGGACAAAGTTCTTTGTCTCCACAGACTCCTAAGTGCACCACTCACCCTTTTCCCCTCATCAATTCTATGATTCACCTCATCTTTCATAGACCCATCCGCTGACACGTCCACTCCCAAATATCTGAATACATTCACCTCCTCCATACTCTCTCCCTCCAATCTGATATCCAATCTTTCATCACCTAATCTTTTTGTTATCCTCATAACCTTACTCTTTCCAGTATTCACTTTCAATTTTCTTCTTTTGCACACCCTACCAAATTCATCCACCAATCTCTGCAACTTCTCTTCAGAATCTCCCAAGAGCACAGTGTCATCAGCAAAGAGCAACTGTGACAACTCCCACTTTATGTGTGATTCTTTATTTTTATTTCTACTAGTACAAGGTATACAGACCATAGCTGACATCATTGACATACTACTATATAGAAATCCCTTTGTTATGCTGAGCATTTCCGGAAAATTTGGTGAGTTTTCTCCCAGGATGCGACCCACACCAGTCCACTAACACCCAGCTACCGGGGACCTCAGTGTGTGAGCTGAGTGCACTAGTTACCAAACTACGGGACAAATAATACCGGTGACTCACATGTGCCTAATTGCTTACATATCATCAAAGTAATTGCCTATTCGTTATTACCAACTTCAACCTTAACTACTATCATGAGTGTTCCTTAGATTCGCTAATCAATCAGTTTATTGTAAATAGTCAACCTAATATTACTTACAGCCTCGCTCTTCACTCACTTGATAATCACTCACATTCGCTGAAAACAAACTCGGTTATTACTAATACTTATTATTCAATAATTTGATAATTACTAAGATAGGATCGACAAACGTTAAATGCTTTCTCCACTTCAACAAGTCACCACCATTTCCCCAAAATGGCTTTTAACCTATGGACTACTATCATATTCCGAAGCTTAATGAGTAACATTTTCAGACGCCTTATCAGTTACACCTTAAAGATGTAAGAATAAATGATCATCATAGCAAAAGCTGTGCAAATACACTTTAAAAGATTGGACCTGTTGTTGGGTAAATTAGCAGATTGCAACTTGATGAAAATTTTTAAGTGTCCATTCTTTTGAAGTCAGAAATAAAAAAGTATGTCACAGAATCATGAGGGGTTACGACTGCTCAGAATAAAGTAGCTGCCATCAATTTTTTTTCAAAAGCCATAGACAGCCGAAGCCTAAAGATCATATGTGGAATTAGCAAGATTGTACACATCCTTCATTGTCCTGTTTTATATATATTGCAGCTTTCTGACATTCTCTAAGGAAGAATGTTCTTCCAAGTGGACCATCAGTCAAGAAAAGGCATTCTAAACAGTCAATAGAAATATAACTTCTACTTCTAATCTTGTATTCCGTGAAACTGAGAACCTTCCTGTGACAATAGATGCCATTGTTGCTAGGAGAGGTATAGTCCCAGTTCAAAAGCCATGGAAATTAAAATCCCAAAGCATTCGCTGACAATGCAACGACAGAAGATGAGAAGAACTGTATTGGAACTGGACAGAAAGCGTTAAATATAGACATTAAAGCAATTCTAAAACAAGATATACCTGAATCCAGTACATAAACTGACCTAACATGTCCTTTTCTTCTAAAAATTTCAAATATAGGCAATCGTCGGTTAGGATGGCAAGATGGTCTCTGTTAAGTAAAAGGACACAAATACAGCCGTTACAAACAATACATGGACACTGAGGATATATATAGGCTTTGAGTGAGGGGTAGTACAAGTAGACGTAGTAGTAGTAGTTATACCTGTGGTACAACTGGTACATGAGAAAGATTACAAAAGCTATGGCTTGGGTAGCATAAAAAAAAATAGGATGGGCAAATGTATATGGATGGATTTGAGAAGACATTTGTGTCCTTTTACCTAACATGTTGTCGGTAATTCTACCAATATTAATGCAAGATGGTCTCTGACTATTTAGGAATTTAATCCTACATTTGCACACTCGTATGACAAGCGAAATGAGGTCATTGATACCTTGTTTCAACAAGTTAAAACAATTGATGTCGATCCTAATTTTACCAGAACAAGTGTTTAATGAGCTAATAGAAAACATCAGATTCATTCTGGTGTAGTTAGGTTTCTTATCCAAGGAGAAAACAGCCAAGGAGATGAACAGTTAGATACTGAGTCCCCAAAAAATAAGGAAAATGAGGTAAACATCGTGATGGCCGACCTACACTGGAAATTGGTGGCAATAGTATTCATATCGCTGTCAATCAGATTACGTACATATAGAGGTTTTGATAACAAAAAAAGGCACAATACTGTGACTGGAACGATACACAAATAACCCGCACATAAAAGAGAGAAGCTTACGACGACGTTTCGGTCCGACTTGGACCAGTGTGACTTTGTAGATGAATGGTTCAGAGAACTGACATGTTGTTGAATTAGACACATGTGCAACTCTTGGGTATCTTTATTGAGGAAACGTTTCGCCACACAGTGGCTTCATCAGTCCATACAAAGGAGAAACTTGAAGAACAGGAGGAGAATGAGGTAATCAGTCCCTCAACCTTGAGTCGATGTGGTCAGTCCATCAGTCCATCAAGTTTCTCCTTTGTATGGACTGATGAAGCCACTGTGTGGCGAAACGTTTCCTCAATAAAGATACCCAAGAGTTGCACATGTGTCTAATTCAACAGTGTGACTTTGTAAATGGTCCAAGTCGGACCGAAACGTCGTCGTAAGCTTCTCTCTTTTATGTGCGGGTTATTTGTGTAGTGATCATAGAGACAGAAAAAGAAGCAATGAAGATATGATCATTTCTTTTTTCTGTCAGGTAATTTTTGAGTAGTCACAGATCCCTTGGTAAAGCCTTTTACGTCTGGCAAATTAGATCTAATATAACTTGAAAAGTTTCAATGATTGAGAGTAATTTCTTCCTCGCTGACTCCTCCACACAAAGCAGAATCACTCGAATAAAACCGAATAAACTGTATTGTCAATAAAGTTGAATAAAGTATATTATCAATCAGATTTTCATTTGCTGCGTATAAAGTTTCTCGGGTTGTGTAATATGCCTTAATTCTTGCCTTTTTTGACGTTATTTCATATACGTTAACATTTAAAATCTCAAAAATATTTATTCCCCATTTTCCTTTTTTTCCGTTTGTTTTAATTTGGCTAGTATGTAATCCAATAATCGTTCAAATGATAAACAATTTGAAAAGTCAGTAGGACCCTGCTAGTCTGTAAAAAAAAAATTCTCCTATTCTTATTAACTTCTCAGCAACGACTCACAAAATCGTATTAACAGGATTGTAAACAAATCACTGGATGTGAGTTTTACGACTAACGAAAAATGGCTTCAATCTTCACCAATTCCCGGATTTCTCTCAGCAATTTTTTATATAATCTTATATTTACGTCCCCTCTTCGATCAAAATTCTTTTCTAATTAGTATATTCTTGTAGTTTTCGATTTCTCTAGGTCCTCTTTTTTTTAACATTTTCTTCCATGTGTTTAATCTGTGTAAATGTTGTTATCACCTATTTGTGTTTATCGCTTTAATTTTTTTTCCAAATAAGCTACATCTCATTACATTCTCTTGGCATAATCACTTGAGTTTTTGCCAATGACTTGAAACTATTTGCAATCTTCTTATTTTATTTTCTTGACTAATATTTGTTTTAACATTAATTTTTTTATGGAAAACTGGGGCGTTTTTATTGTGGTAACGTTACGCTAATCAATGTCATTATCATTCCAGTACAGATAATAATTAATGATAGTGGTAGATGTGAAGTAGTGGTTTAAGATGATCAGTCTCTCAGCCTTGAATCTCAAATATAAGCCCAAGGACAGAAATGAATATTGGGGACAGTTGAGGGACAGTAGTTTGGAGACAGTGTGACAGGAGAGTCGACTCTACTAGAAGCAGAAGATCATGTCAATAGGATAGACAAGTTTTGTAGAAGAATTAGCTATATCTAAGTTCCAAAAGGAAGTTATAGTATTGCTATACAAAACCAACAAATTAATGAACAAAACACATGTGCAACACTTGGGTATCATAATTGGTACGACGTATCGCTACCCAGTGGCATTATCGATCTAATACACAGAATATTTTCTGGAGATGATGAAAGAGATGAACATGTAGTTACAGGTGATCAGTCCAGCAGCTTTGGTAAAATAGATACCCAGTGATGGCGACTTACACGAGGCATGTTGGGCAGTTGGGCAGAGCATATTAGTGGAAGTAGGTCATGCTGAATAGTTATTCTAAGCTGTTGTGTCAGACAAATACATAAGTGGTACACAAAACTAACAAGTAAATGAGTATGACACAGGTGCAACACTTGGGTACCTTTATTGTGGAGACGTTTATCCAATTGTTCACTTCATCAGTCCAGTAAAGATAAGTTTTGTGTTGCGTTTCATTCGAATTTGTTCATTCATATACCATAATATATTCTTTTACCACTACCACTTGCTGTGTCTTTGTGTGTGTGTCAGGTTTGCCAGGTGCCCATATGCTGCAGCAGTTATTTGGTTGATGTGCGCCTCAGGATATGTGCTCGGTATTATACTCACCCTAAGAACCTTTCCCTTCAGTGAGGTTTGCAGTCTTTGGCCTCCTAGCCTATACTCTGTTTGCGGTCTTCTTTGCCCTTCCTGAATCTTCATGACTTTACATTTGATGGGGTTAAATTCTAGGAGCCAGTCACTGGACCAGGCTTGCAACCTGTCCAGGTCTCTTTGTAGTCCTGCCTGATCCTAACTTCACATCATCTGCAAACAGGGACGCTTCTGATTCTATCTCCTCCATCATGTCATTCACATTGCCAAAATTAACAATGGTCGTTGTATTGACCCCTGTGGAAGCCCGCTCGTCACAGGCGCCCACTGTGATACCTCATCACCTACCATTACTCGTTGTTGCCTCACTGTCAGGTATTTTCTGATGCCTTGCAGTGCCCTTCCTGTAATGTGTGAATAATCCTCTAGCTTTTGCACTAATCTCTTTTGAGGAACTTGGTCGAAGGCCTTCTTACAGTCCAGGAAAATGCAATCTACCCACCCCTCTCTTTTGTGTCTTGCTTCGACTACCTTGTCATAAAATTCTACTAGGTTTGTGACACAGGATTTTTTTTCTCTGAATCCGTGCTGGTTGTGCTTTATAAGCTTGCTCCGTTCTAGATCCTCTACAACCCTCCTCCTTATAATCTTCTCCATGACTTTGCATACTATACATGCCAATGACACTGGTCTGTAGTTTGTACCTTGTGTCTGTCTCCTTTATAAAAAATGGGGACTACATTTGCCGTCTTCCATACCTCAGGTAGTTGCCCGGTTTCAATGGATGTGTTGATAATTGTTTATACTGACATACATAGCGTCTCTGCTCCCTTTCTAAGGACCCACGGAGAGATGTCCAGTTCCACCCCCTTTGAGGTATCAAGTTCACTTAGCAGCTCCTTTACCTCCTCCCTGGTTGGTATATTCCTTGTTGGTGTACCCCCTACTCTGACTTCCTGGAGTTCTTTCTATCTCCACTGCAAATATTTCCTTAAATCTAATGTTGAACTCCTCACATACTTCTTAGTCGTTTTTTGTGAGCTCTCCACCTTCCTTCCTCGGCCTGATTACCTGGTCCTTGACTGTTGTTTTCCTCCTGATGTGGCTATACTACAGTTTCGGGTCAGACTTGACTTTCGATGCATTGTCGTTTTCGTACAATCGCTGGGCCTCCCTCCATATCTGAGCATCCTCGTTACTGGCTCTTCGACTGATCTCTTTATTTTCCTGAGTCCTTTGTCTTCTGTACTTTTTTCATTCTGTAGTGCACTTAGTTTTAGCCTCCTATACCTTTGGTTAAACTAAATGCTCGTTCTGGTCTTTGCATTATTTCTGTTGCCCTTGTGAGCCATCCTCTCCTCTACCTCCTTGCATTTTGTTGTCACGTAGTCCATTTCGTTTACTGATTTTCCTACCAGTTCTCTTTCCCACTGAACCTCCTGCAGGAAGTTCCTCATGCCTGTGTAGTCTCCCCTTTGTAGTTTGGCTTTGCCCATCCTATTCCTGTTACCCTGTCTACTTGTAACTGTACTATGAATTCAAAGTTCAGAATCACGTGATCAGTAGCTCCGCAGGGCCTTCCATACGTGATGTCCTCGATGTCCGAGCTACTCAGGGTGAATACGAGGTCCAGTCTTGCTGGTTCATCCTCACCTCTCTCTCTCTCTCTCTCTCTCTCTCTCTCTCTCTCTCTCTCTCTCTCTCTCTCTCTCTCTCTCTCTCACTCTCTCACTCTCTCTCTGGTAGTGTCCCTAGCATGTTGAAGCATAAGCTTTCCCAGTATCACATCCTTCATCTCGGCTCTCCATGTTTCGGGACCCCCGTGTGGCTACAGGTTTTCCCAGTCAATCTCCTTGTAATTGAAATAACACAACTAGTAAAGTTTCTCTACCCGTGTGAGCTCTTCTTCCCACCTCAGCTAGTGTGTCCACCATTGCTCTGTTGCTCTCTTCATATTCTTCTCTTGGCCTCCTGCAGTTCTGTAGAGGGTTGTACATCACTGCAATGACTACTTTACGCGTATATTATATTGTGTGTGTTAGTTACCATTTTGTCCTAGGCACATGTCGTGTGTGAGCATGTATGTGTGTGTCTGTGTGCCTGCGTGTGTGGTTGTTATGCACACGTATGTTTGTGTGCGCGCGCTTGTGCGTACGTATGTGCGCACACACACACACACACACACACACACACACACACACACACACACACACACACACAAATTATGAACGACAACCCGCACGGATTCGTGGAAGGTAAATCCTGTGTCACAAACCTGGAGTTTTATGACAAGGTAGTAGAAGTAAGACACGAGAGAGAGGGGTGGGTTGATTGCATTTTCCTGGACTGCAGGAAGGCCGTAGACACATTTCCTTACAAGAGATTAGTGCAGAAGCTGGAGGATCGGCTCATGTAACAGGAAGTTCACTGCAGTGGATCAGGGAATACCTGAAAGGGAGGCAACAGCGAGTCATGGAACGTGATGAGGTATCACAGTGGCCGCCTGTGACGAGCGGGGTCCCACAGGGATCAATCCTAGGACCAGTGCTATTTTTTATATATATGAATGACATGATGGAAGGGATAGACTCTGAAGTGTCCCTGTTCGCAGATGATGCGAAGTTAATGAGAAGGATTAAATCGGATGAGGATCAGGCAGGACTACAGAGAGACCTGGACAGGCTGGACACGTGGTTTAGCAACTGGCTTCTCGAATTCAACCCTGCCAAATGCATAGTCATGAATATTGGGGAAGGGCAAAGAAGACCGCAGACAGAGTATAGGCTAGGTGGACATTGGCTGCAAACCTCATTGAAGGAGAAAGATCTTGGGGTGACTATAACACCGAGCACGTCTCCGGAGGCACACATCAACCAGATAACTGCTGCAGCATATGGGCGCCTGGCGAACCTGAGAATAGCGTTCCGATACATTAGTAAGGAATCGTTCAAGGCACTGTACACTGTGTATGTCAGGCCCATACTGGAGTATGCAGCACCAGTTTGGAACCCACACCTGGTCAAGCACGTCAAGAAAGTAGAGAAAGTGCAAAGGTTTGCAACAAGGCTAGTTCTTGAGCTCAGGGGAATGTACTACGAAGGAAGGTCGAGGGAAATCGGCCTGACGACTCTGGAGGACAGGAGGGTCAGGGAAGACATGATAACAATATACAAAATACTGAGTGGAATAGACAAGGTGGACAGAGACAGGATGTTCCAAAGAGGGGAAACAGAAACAAGGGGTCACAATGGGAAGCTGAAGACTCAGACGAGTCACAGGGATGTTAGGAAGTACTTCTTCAGTCACAGAGTCGTCAGGAAGCGGAATAGCCTAGCAAGTGATGTAGTGGAGGCAGGAACCATACATAGCTTTAAGACAAGGTATGACAAAACTCAGGAAGCAGAGAGAGAAGGAACCTAGTAGCGATTATTGAAAAGGCGGGGCCAGGAGCTGAGTCCCTACCCCTACAACCACAATTAGGTGAGTACACACATACACACACACACACACACACAAACACACACACACACACACACACACACACACACACACACACATACACACACACACACACACACACACACACACACACACACACACATACACACACACACACACACACACACACACACACACACACACACACACACACACACACACACACACACACACACACACACACACACACACACACACACACACACACACACCACAGAACAGCAGGAGGCCAAGGCAAGAGTATGATGAGAGCAATAGAGCGATGGTTGACACACTGGCTGCAGTGGCCAGAAGAGCTCATGCATGCAGGGCAAAGCTCCTGATCATGGGTGACTTTAACCACAAGGAGATCGATTGAGAGAACTTGGAGCCACATGGGGGCCAAGATACATGGAGGGCTAAGATGATGGAGGTGGTACTGGAAAACGTCATAAACCAACATGTAAGGGACACTACAAGAGAGAGAGGAGAGGATGAACCAGCAAGACTGGACTTAGTATTCACCTTGAGTAGTGCAGATATTGAGGACATCACATATGAAAGACCCCTTGGGGCCAGCGATCATGTGGTTTTAAGCTTTGAATACAAAGAAGAGCTACAAGTGGAGGGGGGAGCAGGAAGGCCAGGACTAATGAAGCCAAACTACAAGAAAGGGGACTACACGGGAATGAGGAACTTCCTGAATGGGGTTCAGTGGGACAGAGAACTGGCAGGGAAGCCAGTTAATGAGATGATGGAATATGTAGCAACAATGTGCAAGGAGGCTGAGGAGAGGTTTGTACCCAAGGGTAACAGGAATAATGAAAAAGCCAGGATGAGCCCATGGTTCACCCAAAGGTGCAGGGAGGCAAAAACCAAGTGTGCTAGGGTATGGAAGAAATATAGAAGGCAAAGGACCCAGGAGAATAAGGAGAGCAGTTGTAGAGCCAGAAACGTATATGCACAGATAAGAAGGGAGGCCCAACGACAATATAAAACGACATAGCGGCGAAAGCCAAATCTGACCCGAAACTGTTATACAGCCACCTCAGGAGGAAAACAACAGTCAAGGACCAGGTAATCAGGCTAAGGAAGGAAGGAGGAGAGACAACAAGAAATGACCGTGAAGTATGTGAGGAACTCAACAAGAGATTCAAAGAAGTGTTCACAGAGGAGACAGAAGGGGCTCCAGAAAGACGGAGAGGTTGGGCACACCACAAAGTGCTGGACACAGTACACACAACCGAGGAAGAAGCGAAGAGGCTTCTGAGTGAGCTAGATACTTCAAAGGCAATGGGGCCAGATAACATCTCCCCATGGGTCCTGAGAGAGGGAGCAGAGACGCTATGTGTACCTCTAGCAACAATATTCAATACATCTATCGAAACAGGGAGATTGCCTGAGACATGGAAGACAGCAAATGTAGTCCCAATCTTTAAAAAAGGAGACAGACATGAAGCACTAAAAAACAGACCAGTGTCACTGACATGTATAGTATGCAAAATCATGGAGAAGATTATCAGGAGAAGAGTGGTGGAACACCTAGAAAGGACTGATCTCATCAACAGCAGCCAACATGGTTTCAGGGACGGGAAATCCTGTGTCACAAACCTACTGGAGTTCTATGACATGGTGATAGCAGTAAGACAAGAGAGAGAGCGGGGTGGGTGGATTGCATTTTCTTGGACTGCAAGAAGGCGTTTGACACAGTTCCACACAAGAGATTAGTGCAAAAACTGGAGGACCAAGCAGGGATAACAGGAAAGGCACTGCAATGGATCAGGGAATACTTGTCAGGAAGACAGCAGCGAGTCATGGTACGTGGCGAGGTGTAAGAATGGGCACTTGTGACCAGCGGGGTCCCACAGGGGTCAGTCCTAGGACCAGTGCTGTTTCTGGTATTTGTGAAAGACATGACGGAAGGAATAGACTCCGAGGTGTCCCTGTTTGCAAATGACGTGAAGTTGATGAGAAGAATTCATTCGATCGAAGACCAGGCAGAACTACAAAGGGATCTGGACAGGCTGGAGACCTGGTCCAGCAATTGGCTCCTGGAGTTCAATCCCACCAAGTGCAAAGTCATGAAGATTGGGGAAGGGCAAAGAAGACCGCAGACGGAGTGCAGTCTAAGGGGCCAGAGACTACAAACCTCACTCAAGGAAAAAGATCTTGGGTTGAGTATAACACCAAGCACATCTCCTGAAGCGCACATCAACCAAATAACTGCTGCAGCATATGGGCGCCTAGCAAACCTCAGAAAAGCATTCCGACATCTTAATAAGGAATCGTTCAGGACCCTGTACACCGTGTACGTTAGGCCCATATTGGAGCATGCGGCACCAGTTTGGAACCCACACCTAGCCAAGCAGGTAAAGAAACTAGAGAAAGTGCAAAGGTTTGCAACAAGACTAGTCCCAGAGCTAAGAGGTATATCCTACGAGGAGAGGTTAAGGGAAATCAACCTGACGACACTTGAGGACAGGAGAGATAGGGGGGACATGATAACGACATACAAAATACTGAGAGGAATTGACAAGGTGGACAAAGACAGGATGTTCCAGAGATTGGACACAGTAACAAGGGGACACAGTTGGAAGTTGAAGACACAGATGAATCACAGGGATGTTAGGAAGTATTTCTTCAGCCACAAAGTAGTCAGTAAGTGGAATAGTTTGGGAAGCGATGTAGTGGAGGCAGGATCCATATGTGAGGGAAAAGTAGGTGTAAGTGGGGTTAAGGTTGTTCGGGCAACCAGGAACCATTAGCGAGTTACGTTGCGCGCGCACACACCCCCCCCTCTGGCGGGCTGGGGCAAAACTAGTTCCTGGTGTCCGATTTGTTAGTTTCTACTCCTGGTAATATTGACCTTACCTGGTGTGGATTGAAGTTTGGAGAGTCACTTCGCCTCCACTCTTCTCCTAATCAGGTAGGGTGATCTACCAGGAGTATTACTGTTTGTTCTTTTCTAGTGTTTGCTGGTTACCAGTAATGATTTTGGCATTTATCATTCTTTTTCTTTCTTAAATGTTATATTATCATGACTATGGGTAACCAGTTTTATTTTCTCTTATTTGTCAGCTCTGTTCCTGGCGTGGTCTTCCAGGATAGACGCCAGATAAAGGGGCAAGACGTGTGTTAATAATACTTATTAACATTATTCTACAACTACCGGCCCTTACCTATTCTACTTGTGCTCCATCCAAGTGGTAGGAGATTCCAGAACATCGGATTACCATCTGCCCAGGATAACCTACATAAATAACATCAGAGGAACTATCCAGGGCCATACCTACTCCTACCCAACTACAAGAACTGAAGGCCATTTTTTTTTATTATATTTAAATTTTAAGTAAAATTCTCAAAAATCATTTTTCTTGTTTTTCCTAAATCATTTCTTTATTTATTTATTTTTCCATTAGTTTCTTTTGTTCAGTTGGAAGGCGTTCCACTGACAATGGCGACCTTGCCAGGATACGACTCTTGAAGCAACATCGTCCTGATGGTTCAACTGGTTGTGAGTATAACATTTAAGATAGAAAAGGGTGAGTTAGTTGAGGTGTCAAGTCATTACTGGTAGTCTGGTTGACTTACCGTTGTTTGGTTCTAAGGTTCGGTTTAGAAGTTTACCTATTTGTTGGACCTGGGGAACTTTGATAATAACCCCTCCTGTGTGAACCGTGTGTATTTTGCTTAGTGAAGGCTATTGAGCCCACAAGTGTATTCTTCCAGGGAGAAATATTTATTTCATTTTCTACTTTGGGAAGTTTAAAGTGTGCGGACTGTGTCCCTCTTTTGTAACAGACGTTACTGTTAATTTTAATTGTCAGTTGAAGTTGGGTGCTTAATATTTCTTTTTACAAGATGGATTCTTTAGATTTCTGGTTGAAAGCTGGAAAGGAAATGGGATTTACTGGACAAAGCCTTGATAGTTACATTACTGCTAAAATGGCTATTGAAGAGAAAAAGGAACAGGAAAGACTAGCTCGAGAGAGAGAAAAGACTAGCTCGTGAAGAGAAAAAGGAACAGGAAAGACTAGCTCGAGAAGAGAAAAAGGAACAGGAAAGACTAGCTCGGGAGGATAAAATCGAACAGGAAAGGATAGCTAGAGAAGATAGAGTTCAGGCAAGAGAGGTAGCCTTCAAAATGAAGGAAATTGAGTTAGAACAATCAAGGTTGGAATTAGAAGCCAAGAAGGTAGAACTATCTAAGCAGAAAATAGATGAAGGGGTTCTAGAATACCCTTCCCAAGAACCTAATATTAGGATGCCTCAAATACCACCTTTCTCAGAACAAGATGACATAGCGGCATATATTACTAGATTCGAGAGTACTGCTACTCTCTGTGACTGGCCAGTTGATTCTTGGGCTACTAGGCTTGGCTTACTACTGTCAGGTTCAGCACTAAACGTCTATTCCACTCTACCCTCTGATGTTATTTCTAGTTATAGCCTGCTGAAGAAAGCTATACTCCAGGCTTTCAAAAAAACTACTCATCATTACAGGTCGGAGTTTAGACACATTAAAATAACTCCTCATCAAAATTACATGCAATTCTTAACAACACTTTTCAGATTATTTGATTCGTGGATTGATAGTGCTGAGGTTGACCACGATTTCGAATCTTTACGAGACCTGATGGTAAGAGATCAATTCCTTTCTTCTGTAAACTCTGACTTACGAATATTCATTAAAGAACGAAACGTTCATACGGCTGCAGAAATGGCACAAGCTGCTGATATATATGCGTGCGCTCATAATAACTACCCTAAAGAGCGTAGCAGATATAAGCCTGTTGTGCCTAAGCAATCTGAGGGATCCAAACCCTCCGTACCTAAGAATTCCACGGCCTTCACAGTAAAGTGTTTCAACTGTAATGAGTGGGGTCATAGAAGGCCCGACTGTCCTAGAAAAAAAGGTGAAAATGTCGGTAAATGTTTCACTGAATCAAACATAAACGCACCTTTTAGTGAAGGTACAGTCAATGGTATGAATGTGTCAACCATTCTTAGAGACACAGGATGTTCCTGTATTGTTATCTCGAGTAAGCTTTTCCCTAACCTAGATTCTTCACGTTATAAGTCCACTAAGTTAACTGACTATTTAGGAAGAAGCGATTCTTTTCCAACAGTCAGATGTTTTGTTAGGTGCAAATGGTTCTCAGGATGGGTAGATGCCGTAGTTGCCCCGATAACCTCGTGTTCTGTTTTGGTTGGGAACATACAAGGGGCTGCTTTCCCATCTGAGAAGGACTGTTTGGAATTTGGAGTTTCCAAGGAAGGGTTGGAACCTAATATCTCTGTTTCTTCACAGATAGTTCCAGATGAGATTCAGTTGGATAACCTAAATCAGAGAGCTGATGGTTACAAAACTCCGGTAACACCTTTAGTAAGTCAGTCACTTGAACTGGACAACGCAGACACCAGTGGAAACCTACGTGTGGCACAATCTATGCAACAACTAGACTCGATTAACGTCCTTACCAGAGCTCAGTCTAAGGTAAAACCTATCCACCCATTAGTTCTTTCCAAAGGAAAGCCAATCGAGCTGTCTCATATAGATTTAGAGGGTCTTCAAAAGACTTGTCCTTCCTTAGAGGAATCTCGGAAGTTAGCTTTAAATGGCAAGGTGACCCAGAGAAAGAAATTTTCTTACAAGTTTGAGTTCAAACACGATCTTTTGTACAAGACTATAGTGTCTGCGGACAAACCCAATGACGTTGGTCGAAGCCTGTTAGTCATTCCGCAGGATTGCCGTGAAACCATTTTAAAGATTTCTCATGACTTGCCAGTCTCTGGCCATTTTTCACATAGGAAGACCTATAATAAAATCAAGGACCTATATTTCTGGCCTAGCATGTCCTCTGACATCTATAAGTACTGCAGATCATGTCACGTATGTCAACTTTCCACGCAGAAGGGTAGAACTAGGAGAGTTCCTATGGTAAAGATGCCAATTTTCTCAGTCCCTTTTGCAAGGGTTGCAGTAGATATAGTTGGTCCTATCACACCTCGCTCATCAGGAGGTCATAAATATATTTTAACTATGATTGACTACGCGTCCAGCTTCCCAGAGGCGGTACCCTTAAAATCCATTACGTCCATAGAAGTCGCAGAAGCCTTATTTTCTATTTTTTCACGTGTAGGTATACCTCGTGAAATTCTGTCGGATAAAGGGGCTCAATTCACTTCAGAATTAATGGAACACGTTTATCAACTTGTGGGTGTTAAACCTCTTTTCACTACACCTTACCATCCGATGTGTAACGGAAGAGTGGAGCGACAACATGCCATCCTAAAGTCAATACTAAAAAAACTATGTATTCTTAAACCAACGGACTGGCATAGATTTTTACCATGTGCTCTTTTCGCAATGCGCGAGATTCCAAGTGATTCCCTTGGTTATTCCCCTTTTGAATTGCTTTATGGGAGACAAGCTCGTGGTCCACTATCTATTTTGAATGAACTTTGGTCCAAAGATATCAAACCTGAGGTTCAGAACAGCTATCAGTTTCTTTTAGATCTAAGGGAAAGGTTGGAAGAAACCGCCGATTTGGTCAGTAAAAACCTAGAGATGTCTATGGAAACATACAAGACCTATTTTGACCATAAAAGCTCCAAGCGTACGTTTAATGTTGGTGATGAAGTTTTAGTTCTCCTACCTGACAAATCCAACAAATTGCTAATTACATGGCGCGGACCGTATAAAGTAGTGAAGGTCTGCAATAAGGTAGATTATATCTTGGATGTCAAGGGTAGAGAAAGAATGTATCACGTCAATATTTTGAAACGGTACCATCGAAGAGAAGTTAATCTTTGCGTAAATTCCTTTGACGAAGATACTTCTTCTTTCGGCTTGGATACAAGTGGTGATTCGTACGAATGTAGAGTTTGTATTATAGATGACGAGTCTTTTACAGAATCGAAGGAGCTACTGGACATCTTAACGCATGATCCCTCACCAAAGAAGTCAAATGTCAACATTAACAACGACTTGTCGAATAGGCAAAAGTCTCAAGTAAGTGCCTTAGTAAACACATTTTCTGACGTATTCACAGAGGTACCAGGACTTACCACCACTATTGTACACAAGATTGAATTGTCGGATCATGAACCAGTAAGGCGGAAAATCTACCCTGTTCCCGTTCACTTACGGAAAACTTTTGATAATGAGGTTGACAAACTATTTAACTTAAATATCATAGAACCTTCGAAATCAGCTTTCTGTTCACCAGTTGTTATGGTTAAGAAACCCGATAATTCTTACCGACTTGCCCAAGATTTTCGTTATTTGAATACTATAACTAAATGGGATGCAGAACCCATGCCAGTAATTGATCATGACTTGTATAAATTCCATGACTGCAAATTCTTCTCGGAATTAGACATCTCACAAGCATACCATCAAGTGCCATTACACCCAGACTCGAAACCATACACTGCTTTCCCTACTCATAGAGGTCTAATGCAATATCGCACAATGCCTTTCGGCTTGGTTACCGCGTGTGCCACGTATATTAGGCTTATGAGAATAGTTCTTTCTGATCTAAAGAATGTATCAGTGTATTTTGATAATATTTATATCATGACAAATGTCTGGGAAGACCATCTAAATACACTAGCGCTTGTTTTGAAAAGACTAAGAACTCATGGCCTTACAGTTAAACCACAAAAGTGCTTTCTTGGCTATCATAAGGTACAATACCTTGGGTTCATTATCTCTGATAACAACTTTTCACCACTTCCTAATAAGACCAAAGCTGTTTTAGAAAGTACGTTCCCAGCTACCAAAAAGTTATTAAGAAGTTTCCTTGGATCTGTAAACTTCTATAGAAATTTCGTACCAAATCTAAGTAGCTTAACTTCAGTTCTTACAGACTATTTGAAAAAGGGTGTCAAGGAACCTCTTAGTTGTTCTGAGGAAGCCATCCAAAGCTTCGAAGAAATTAAGAGGATATTTTCAAACCCCCCTGTCCTAAAATTGCCAGATATTAATAAAATATTTTGTCTCCGAACAGATGCCTCCCATTCTGGACTCGGGGCTGTACTACTTCAATATTATGAGGAGACACCTTTCCCAGTATCTTTCGCCAGTAAGAAGCTTCTGCCCAGAGAAGAAAGATATTCCACTGTGGAGAAAGAATGTTATGCTTTAGTATGGGGTATAAGTAGATTTAAATACTACCTATACGGTAAACCCTTTGTGCTTGAAACAGATCACAAGCCACTGATGTACTTGGAAAACTTTAAAGGGTCAAATAGCAGACTCTTGAGATGGGCTCTGGCTATTCAGCCCTATAAGTTTAAAGTCGTTTATATTTCTGGCTCTGAAAACCACTTTTCAGATTGGCTGAGCCGAGGTTGTATTTAGTGCTTTTCCCTCTGTTCGTTGACTTATTGACTCCGTCCATAAGTTTTGGAAGGGGGTATTGTGAGGGAAAAGTAGGTGTAAGTGGGGTTAAGGTTGTTCGGGCAACCAGGAACCATTAGTTACGTTGCGCGTGCACCCCCCCTTCCCTCTCTGGCGGGCTGGGGCGAAACTAGTTCCTGGTGTCCGATTTGTTAGTTTCTACTCCTGGTAATATTGACCTTACCTGGTGTGGGTTGAAGTTTGGAGAGTCACTTCACCTCCACTCTTCTCCTAATCAGGTAGGGTGATATACCAGGAGTATCACTGTTTGTTTCTTTATTTTGTTTGCTGGTTACCAGTAATGATTTTGGCATTTATCATTCTTTTCAATTCTTAAATGTTATATTATCATAACTATGGGTAACCAGTTTATTTTCTCTTATTTACCAGCTCTGTTCCTGGCGTGGTCTTCCAGGATAGACGCCAGATAAAGGAGCAAGACGTGTTAATAATACTTATTAACATTATTCTACTACTACCGGCCCTTACCTATTCTACTTGTGCTCCATCCAAGTGGTAGGAGATTCCAGAACATCGGATTACCATCTGCCCAGGATAACCTACATAAATAACATCAGAGGAACTATCCAGGGCCATACCTACTCCTGCCCAACTAAAAGAAACTGAAGGCCAATTTTTTTTATTATATTTAAATTTTAAGTAAAATTCTCAAAAATCATTCTTCTCATTTTTTCCTAAGTTATTTCTTTATTTATTTATTTTTCCATTAATTTCTTTTGTTCATGTTGGACGTGGTGCTGGAAAACCTCATGCACCAACATGTTAAGGACACTACCAGAGTGAGAGTGGCCAGGATGAACTCACTCCAGCAGAGCAAAGTTGCTGGTTATGGGGGATTTCAACCACAGGGAGATTGACTGGGAAAACCTGGAGCCACATGGCGGTCCCGAAATATGGAGAGCCAGGATGTTGGACGTGGTGCTGGAAAACCTCATGCCCCAACTTGTTAAGGACACCACCAGAGTGAGAGGGGAGGATGAACCAGCAAGATTGGACCTTGTGTTCACCCTGGGCAGTAGACATTGAGACATCAAGTATGAGAGTCCCCTAGGAGCTAGCGACCACGTGGTTCTGTGCTTTGAATACATAGTAGAGCTGCAAGTGGAGAGAATAACAGGAGTTGAATGGGAAAAGCCTGACTATAAAAGAGGGGACTACATAGGGTTGAAGAACTTCCTGCGGGAGGTCCAGTGGGACAGAGAACTGGCAGGAAAGCCAGTAAATGAAATGATGGAATATGTAACAACAAAATGCAAGGAAGCAGTGGAAAGGTTTATTCCCAAGGGCAACAGTAACAACGGGAAGACCAGAACGAGCCCCTGGTTTACCCGACGGTGTAAGGAGGCAAAAACAAAGTGCAATAGAGAATGGAAAAAGTACAGAAGGCAGAGAACACACGAAAATAGGGAGATCAGTCGCAGAGCCAGGAATGAGTACGCACAGGTAAGGAGGGAGGCCCAGCGACAGTATGAAAATGACATAGCATCGAGAATCAAGACTGACCCGAAACTGTTGTATAGCCACATCAGGAGGAAGACAACAGTCAAAGACCAGGTGATCAGATTAAGGACAGAAGGTGGAGAACTCACAAGAAATGATCAGGAGGTATGTGAGGAGCTGAACAGGAGATTTAAGGAAGTTTTTACAGTAGAGACAGGAAGGGCTGTGGGAAGACAGCACAGAAGGGAACATCAAGAGGGAATATACCAACAAGTGTTGGATGACATACGAACAACTGAGGAGGAGGTGAAGAAGCTCTTAAGTGACCTTGACACCTCAAAGGCGATGGGACCGGACAACATCTCCCCATGGGTCCTTAGAGAAGGAGCAGAGATGCTGTGTGTGCCTCTAACCACAATCTTCAACACATCCCTTGAAACTGGGCAACTACCTGAGAAATGGAAGACAGCTAATGTAGTCCCCATATTTAAGAAAGGAAACAGAAACGAGGCACTAAACTACAGACCTGTGTCTCTGACATGTATTGTGTGCAAAGTCATGGAGAAGATTATCAGGAGGAGAGTGGTCGAACACCTGGAAAGGAACAAGATTATAAATGAAAACCAGCATGGGTTCATGGAAGGCAAATCTTGTATCACAAACCTCCTGGAGTTTTATGACAAGGTAACAGAAGTAAGACACGAGAGAGAGGGGTGGGTAGATTGCGTTTTCCTAGACTGCAGGAAGGCCTTTGACACAGTTCCCCACAAGAGATTAGTGCAGAAGCTGGAGGATCAGGCACACGTAAAAGGGAGGGCACTGCAATGGATAAGGGAATACCTGACAGGGAGGCAGCAACGAGTCATGGTACGTGAAGAGGTATCACAGTGGGCGCCTGTTACGAGCGGGGTCCCACAGGGGTCAGTTCTAGGACCAGTGCTATTTTTGATATATGTGAACGACATGATGGAAGGAATAGACTCTGAAGTGTCCCTGTTCGCAGATGACGTGAAGTTGATGAGAAGAATTAAATCGGACGAGGATGAGGCAGGACTGCAAAGAGACCTGGAGAGGCTGGACATGTGGTCCAGTAACTGGCTTCTCGAATTCAATCCAGCCAAATGCAAAGTCATGAAGATTGGGGAGGGGCAAAGAAGACCGCAGACAGAGTATAGGCTAGGTGGACAAAGACTACAGACCTCACTCAGGGAGAAAGACCTTGGGGTGACCATAACACCGAGCACATCACCGGAGGCACACATCAACCAAATAACTGCTGCAGCATACGGGCGCCTGGCAAACCTGAGAATAGCGTTCCGATACCTTAATAAGGAATCGTTCAAGACACTGTACACTGTGTATGTTAGGCCCATACTGGAGTATGCAGCACCAGTCTGGAACCCACACCTGGTCAAGCACGTCAAGAAGTTAGAGAAAGTACAAAGGTTTGCAACAAGGCTAGTCCCAGAGCTCAAGGGAATGTCGTACGAGGAAAGGTTAAGGGAAATCGGACTGACGACACTGGAGGACAGAAGGGTCAGGGGAGACATGATAACGACATACAAGATACTGCGGGGAATAGACAAGGTGGACAGAGATAGGATGTTCCAGAGAGGGGACACAGGGACAAGGGGTCACAACTGGAAGCTGAAGACTCAGACGAGTCACAGGGACGTTAGGAAGTATTTCTTCAGTCATAGAGTTGTCAGCAAGTGGAATAGCCTAGCAAGTGAAGTAGTGGAGGCAGGAACCATACATAGTTTTAAGAAGAGGTATGACAAAGCTCAGGAAGCAGAGAGAGAGAGGATCCAGTAGCGATCAGTGAAGAGGCGGGGCCAGGAGCTGAGTCTCGACCCCTGCAACCACAATTAGGTGAGTACAATTAGGTGAGTACACACAGACACACATACACTCCCCCCCCCACCACCGACATCTCACTACTTCCCCTGATCCCTCCCCTCCCTCCATCACCCTCCCCTCCCCCATTCACCCTACACCCTCCCCACCCCTCCCCTCCCCCGTTCACCCTACACCCTCCCCACCCCTCCCCACTCAGCTCCCACATAGCCACAGTTCCTCCACTACTTCCCCCCCCACACTCTGACATACACACTACTAACCTAACATACAGAACTACATAGGTTTCCCACTCTGAGGCAATCAGGATGAAACAAAAATGGGTTGCCAGAGAGCAACAAGAAAAACCAAGGGACAGGAGGAGGAAAATGAAACTGATGAAAGGAAAGCTGCAGAGGAGGAAACCAAATTAAATGAGGGGATACACAGGGATATGCAGTGGGAGAATGAAAGGGTGAGGTCAGTCTTTGTGTATGGGCTCCAGGAAGTCGAAGGGGAAACATATGAAGCAAGAAAACAAGGGAAAAAAAAGCAATTGAAAGCATCATGAAAGCAATAGGAGAAGACGATATGACCCAGCTGGAAAATTTTCGGAGAATAGGGGGGTTTGTAAAAAAAAGAACCCGGCCAGTGAGAGTGACCTTCAAGGAAGAAGCGACTCGGACCAGGATCCTGCAGGAGAAAGCACGATTAAGGGACATGACGGCATACAGGAAGGTGTATCTCGACTGCGACAGAACACAAGAAGAAAGGAAGAAACTCAGAGAGATGGTACAAAGGCGAAAGGAGGAAAGAGAGGGGATGGAGAAGACAGACAGGAGATCCCAGACCCAGGAAGAAGATCAAATACAGCCTCCCTCACAACTTTCTATAGAAGCCTCCCAACCAGGTCAACCCCAGTGCAACCAAACACTCTAAATCAAAACACCCATGCCACATCCAATGCCCCCACCCACTACATTACAGACTCCACCCCCACAGCAACAACCCATAGTTCCTTACCAGGTCTCCCACTTCCCCAACCCCAATATACATCCCAGACCTCAGTCTTAGAAAAGAAGTTGAAGGGGTGGTATACAAATGCAGATGGAATAACAAACAAGTATGAGGAGTGGCACGAAAGAATCAAAGAGACATCCCCAGACATAATAGCACTCACAGAAACAAAACTCACCAGAATAATAACAGATTCAATCTTTCCATCCGGATATCAAATCCTCTGGAAAGACAGAGGGAGGAGAGGGGGAGGAGGAGTTGCACTGCTCATTAAAAGCCAGTGGGGTTTTGAGAAAATGGAAGGAATGGATGGCATGGGCGAAATGGACTACTAGTAGGAACAATCCAGTCTGAGGGACATAAGGTGATAATTGCAGTAATGTACAACCCACCACAGAACTGCAGGAAGCCAAGAGAAGAATACGATGAGAGCAACAGAGCAATGATCGACACACTAGCCGAGGTGGCCAGGAGAGCACACATGGGGGGAGCAAAGTTACTAGTTATGGGTGTTAGGTAAGACACATAAGCAACAGTTAGACAACTTTATTCTGAAACGTTTCGCCTACACAGTAGGCTTCTTCAGTCGAATACAGAAAGTAGGCAGGAACAGTAGAGATGTGAAGACGATGTAATCAGTCCATCACCCTTGAAGTCGTAGAATTTGAGGTTGTCAGTCCCTCAGCCTGGAGCAGTTCAGTTCCATAGTCAGGAACTATCTGAAGATCAAGCGACAGTGCAGAGACTTAAATACTGTCGGAAGGAGAGGTGCAGAGTAGTAGTAGTAGTACTACTACTCTGCACCTCTCCTTCCGACAGTATTTAAGTCTGGCTACATTTTCACTACTACTACTACTGTGCACCTCTCCTTCCGACAGTATTTAAGTCTCTGCACTGTCGCTTGATCTTCAGACTATGGAACTGAACTGCTCCAGGCTGAGGGACTGACAACCTCAAATTCTACGACTTCAAGGGTGATGGACTGATTACATCGTCTTCACATCTCTACTGTTCCTGCCTACTTTCTGTATTGGACTGAAGAAGCCTACTGTGTAGGCGAAACGTTTCAGAATAAAGTTGTCTAACTGTTGCTTATGTGTCTTACCTAACAACCTGTCGGTATTGTATACCATTTTGATAGTTATGGGTGATTTCAGTCACAAGGAGATTGACTGGGAAAACCTGGAGCCCCATGGAGGTCCCGAAACATGGAGAGCCAAGATGATGGATGTGGTACTGGAGAACCTCATGCATCAACATGTTAGAGACACTACCAGAGAGAGAGAGGAGAGGATGAACCAGCAAGGTGTATTCACCATGAGTAGTTCGGACATCGAGGGTATCATGTATGAAAGGCCCCTGGGAGCTAGTGATCATGTGGTTCTGTGCTTCGACTACATAGTTGAGCTCCAAGTGGAGAGAGTAGCAGGAATAGGCTGGGAAAAACCAAACTATAAAATGGGGAACTACTCAGGCATGAGGAACTTCCTTCAAGACATTCAGTGGGAGAGGGAACTGACAGGAAAACCAATACAAAAAATGATGGACTATGTAGCAACAAAATGCAAGGAGGCAGAGGAGAGGTTTGTTCCAAAGGGAAACAGAAATAATGGGAAGAACAGAACGAGTCCTTGGTTCACCCAAAGGTGTAGGGAGGCAAAAACTAGGTGTACTAGAGAATGGAAAAGGTACAGAAGACAGAGAACTCAGGAAAATAAAGAAATCAGCCGAAGAGCCAGAAACGAATATGCACAGATAAGAAGGGAGGCTCAGAGACAATATGAAAATGACATAGCATCAAAAGTAAAGACTGACCCGAAGCTGTTGTACAGCCACATCAGGAGGAAAACAACAGTCAAGGACCAGGTAATCAGACTGAGGAAGGGTGATGGGGAATTCACAAGAAACGACCGAGAGGTATGTCAGGAGCTCAACACAAGATTTAAAGAGGTATTTACAGTGGAAACCAGTAGGACTCCAAGAAATCAGAACAGGGGGGCACACCAGCAAGTGCTGGATGAGGTACATATAACCAAGGAGGAGGTGAAGAAGCTGCTATGCGAACTTGACACCTCTAAGGCGGTGGGACCAGACAACATCTCTCCATGGGTCCTTAAAGAGGGAGCAGAGATATTGTGTGAGCCATTAACAAAGATCTTCAACACATCATTTGAAACTGGGCAACTCCCTGAGGTATGGAAAATGGCAAATGTAGTCCCAATTTTTAAAAAGGGAGACAGACATGAGGCACTAAACTACAGACCTGTATCACTAACGTGTATAGTATGCAAGGTCATGGAGAAGATCATCAGGAGGAGAGTGGTGGGGCACCTGGAAAGAAACAAGTGTATAATTGACAACCAGCACGGTTTCAGGGAAGGAAAATCCTGTGTCACAAACCTACTAGAGTTTTATGACAAGGTGACAGAAGTAAGACAAGAGAGAGAGGGGTGGATCGACTGCATATTTTTGGACTGCAAGAAGGCCTTCGACACAGTTCCTCACAAGAGGTTACTGCAAAAGCTAGAGGACCAGGCACACATAACAGGAAAGGCACTGCAATGGATCAGAGAATATCTGACAGGGAGGCAACAACGAGTCATGGTACGCGACGAGGTGTCAGAGTGGGCGCCTGTGACAAGCGGGGTTCCACAGGGGTCAGTCCTAGGACCTGTGCTGTTCTTGGTATATGTGAACGACATAACGGAAGGGATAGACTCAGAAGTGTCCTTGTTTGCAGATGATGTGAAGTTAATGAGAAGAATCAAATCGGACGAGGATCAGGCAGGACTACAAAGAGACCTGGACAGGCTACAAGCCTGGTCCAGCAACTGGCTCCTTGAATTTAACCCTGCCAAATGCAAAGTCATGAAGATTGGGGAAGGGCAAAGAAGACCGCAGACACAATATAGTTTAGATGGCCAAAGACTGCAAACCTCACTCAAGGAAAAAGATCTGGGGGTGAGTATAACACCGAGCATATCTCCTGAGGCGCACATCAATCAGATAACTGCTGCAGCATACGGGCGCCTGGCAAACCTACGGATAGCGTTCCGATACCTCAGTAAGGATTCGTTTAAGACTCTGTATACCATCTACGTCAGGCCCATACTGGAGTATGCAGCACCAGTTTGGAATCCACACCTAGTCAAGCACGTCAAGAAATTAGAGAAAGTGCAAAGGTTTGCAACAAGACTAGTCCCAGAGCTACGGGGATTGTCCTACGAAGAAAGGTTGAGGGAAATCGGCCTGACGACACTGGAGGACAGGAGGGTCAGGGGAGACATGATAACGACATATAAAATACTGCGCGGAATAGACAAGGTGGACAAAGACGGGATGTTCCAGAGATGGGACACAGACACAAGAGGTCACAATTGGAAGTTGAAGACTCAGATGAATCAAAGGGATGTTAGGAAGTATTTCTTCAGTCATAGAGTAGTCAGGCCATGGAATAGCCTAGAAAGTGATGTAGTGGAGGCAGGAACCATACATAGTTTTAAGGCGAGGTATGATAGAGCTCATGGGGCAGGGAGAGAGAGGACCTAGTAGCAATCAGCGAAGAGGCGGGGCCAGGAGCTGTGACTCGACCCCTGCAACCACAAATAGGTGAGTACAAATAGGTGAGTACACACACACACACACACACACACACACACACACACACACACACACACACACACACACACACACACACACACACACACACACACACACACACACACACACACACACACACACACACACACACACACACACACACACACACACACACACACACACACACACACACACACACACACACACACACACACACACACACACACACACACACAGTGGGTGCAGACGTGGGTACACAAGGCTCCGAGAACCTTCGTGTTTTTGAGGCGTGCAATAACCCCTAGCAGTAATCAGTGGTAGTGACAAAGTCAGTGAACAAACCTACGAGTGATAACTATAGTTATTAGTTGAAAAAATTCGAGGGGAAACCTAAATTCAGTATTTTCTTTTAAAAGTGCCAAACCGTTGTGGATCTACTAGGCACTGTTGCCACACAGATACAAACATAAAAAGATCAAAGTGAGTGTGGAAACGGGTGATCAAGAATTACCAGCGTTTGGTTAACAAGTGAAATGTGGGGCACCGTAATGTGAGAGTGAAAAAGTTAATAAGCAAAAGGAGAAAGAAAAAATAAAATATACAACAAGGGAAGGTGGCAGTAGGCCTACTGAAGCAGTGACGTCACAACAGTTTGTATGCCATTATACATATAAAGTGTAACACCGAATGTGAAGTGTATTCTGTAATAAGTGAAAAGTGAAATCACTTGAGGAACGCGGGATGCATGAGCATATATGGTTATAAACATCACGGGTGAAGGAGTTACAAAATAGTGATAGAAGGCCTATGTACGACGACTACGTCATCAGCTTCTGGCAACTTGTCATCACACCGCTGTCAGCGCAAGTATTTCACCTGTTGAGGTTGCATTTTGCAAGATTGAGTCTGGTCCTGCATCACTGTTAGATACTGGTCACTCACTCCTGCAAGCCATTACCAGAATTAGAGTAGAAATAGCATAGAGGAGAGTGCAAGGAGTAAAGCGGTAGTGAGGGATAACGTCAGACACTTAAGCTGAGACAAGCTAAATTTTACAACCTAGCTACTTTCTGAATTTTAGAAGTAGAATCGATAAGTGTTACAAGTATTGGTAAGCTTAGAATTACTGGTATCTACCGGTATTTATTAGCAGTATGAATACTTAGAAGTGGGGGCACACACACACACACACACACACACACACACACACACACACACACACACACACACACACACACACACACACACACCACACACACACACACACACACACACACATACACACACACATACACACACACACACAGGCCAGGAGCATAGACAGAGTGCAAGGAGTAAAGCGGTAGTGAGGGATAACGTCAGACACTTAAGCTGAGACAAGCTAAATTTTACAACCTAGCTACTTTCTGACAGAAGTAGAATCGACAAGTATTGGTAAGCTTAGAATTGCTGGTATCTACCGGTATTTATTAGCAGTATGAATACTTAGAAGTGGGGTCACACACACACACACACACACACACACACACACACACACACACACACACACACACACACACACACACACACACACACACACACACACACGCACACACACACATACACATACACACACACACACACACATACACACACACATACACACACACACACACAGGCCAGGAGCATAGAGGAGAGTGCAAGGAGTAAAGCGGTAGTGAGGGATAACGTCAGACACTCAAGCTGAGACAAGCTAAATTTTACAACCTAGCTACTTTCTGAATTTTAGAAGTAGAATCGATAAGTGTTACAAGTATTGGTAAGCTTAGAATTACTGGTATCTACCGGTATTTATTAGCAGTGGGGGCACACACACACATACACACATACACACATACACACACACACACACACACACACACACACACACGCCAGGTCTCCCACCCTCACAGGCCCCCCAAACCACAGTGTTGGAAAGGAAACTGAAGGTATGGTACACAAACGCTGATGGAATAACAAATAAGTGGGAGGAGTGGCATGAAAGAGTCAAAGAAGCATCACCGGACATCATAGCTCTCACAGAAACCAAGCTTACAGGTATGATAACAGATGCCATCTTTCCAACGGGATACCAAATCCTGAGGAAAGACAGAGGGAACAGGGGGGGTGGAGGAGTGGCGTTGCTGATCAAAAATCGCTGGAATTTTGATGAGCTGGAGAGAGGAGACAGCGGAGAAGAAAGTGATTACATAGCGGGAACACTTCACTCTGGAGGTCCCAAGGTGGTAATAGCAGTGATGTATAACCCACCACAGAACAGCAGGAGGCCAAGGCAAGAGTACGACGAGAGCAATAGAGCGATGGTTGACACACTGGCTAGAGTGGCCAGAAGAGCTCATGCATGCAGGGCAAAGCTCCTGATCATGGGTGACTTTAACCACAAGGAGATCGATTGGGAGAACTTGGACCCACATGGGGGCCAAGATACATGGAGGGCTAAGATGATGGAGGTGGTACTGGAAAACTTCATGTGCCAACACGTAAGGGACACTACAAGAGAGAGAGGAGAGGATGAACCAGCAAGGCTGGACTTAGTATTCACCTTGAGTAGTGCAGATATCGAGGACATCACATATGAAAGACCCCTTGGGGCCAGTGACCATGTGGTTTTAAGCTTCGAATACACAGTAGAGCTACAAGTGGAGGGAGAAGCAGGAAGGCCAGGACGAATGAAGCCAAACTACAAGAAAGGGGACTACACAGGAATGAGGAACTACCTGAACGGGGTTCAGTGGGACAGAGAACTGGCAGGGAAGCCAGTTAATGAGATGATGGAATATGTAGCAACAAAATGCAAGGAGGCTGAGGAGAGGTTTGTACCCAAGGGTAACAGGAATAATGAAAAAGCCAGGATGAGCCCATGGTTTACCCAAAGGTGCAGGGAGGCAAAAACCAAGTGTGCTAGGGAATGGAAGAAATATAGAAGGCAAAGGACCCAGGAGAATAAGGAGAACAGTCGTAGAGCCAGAAACGAATATGCACAGATAAGAAGGGAGGCCCAAAGACAATATGAAAATGACATAGCAGCGAAAGCCAAATCTGACCCGAAACTGTTGTACAGCCACATCAGGAGGAAAACAACAGTCAAGGACCAGGTAATCAGGCTAAGGAAGGAAGGAGGAGAGACAACAAGAAATGACCGTGAAGTATGTGAAGAACTCAACAAGAGATTCAAAGAAGTGTTCACAGAGGAGACAGAAGGGACTCCAGAAAGACGGAGAGGTGGGGCACACCACCAAGTGCTGGACACAGTGCACACAACCGAGGAAGAAGTGAAGAGGCTTCTGAGTGAGCTAGATACCTCAAAGGCAATGGGGCCAGATAACATCTCCCCATGGGTATTGAGAGAGGGAGCAGAGGCGCTATGTGTACCCCTAACAACAATATTCAATACATCTATCGAAACAGGGAGATTGCCTGAGGCATGGAAGACAGCAAATGTAGTCCCAATCTTTAAAAAAGGAGACAGACATGAAGCATTAAACTACAGACCAGTGTCACTGACATGTATAGTATGCAAAATCATGGAGAAGATTATCAGGAGAAGAGTGGTGGAACACCTAGAAAGGAATGATCTCATCAACAGCAGCCAACATGGTTTCAGGGACGGGAAATCCTGTGTCACAAACCTACTGGAGTTCTATGACATGGTGACAGCAGTAAGACAAGAGAGAGAGGGGTGGGTGGATTGCATTTTCTTGGACTGCAAGAAGGCGTTTGACACAGTTCCACACAAGAGATTGGTGCAAAAACTGGAGGACCAAGCAGGGATAACAGGGAAGGCACTACAATGGATCAGGGAATACTTGTCAGGAAGACAGCAGCGAGTCATGGTACGTGGCGAGGTGTCAGAGTGGGCACCTGTGACCAGCGGGGTCCCGCAGGGGTCAGTCCTAGGACCAGTGCTGTTTCTGGTATTTGTGAACGACATGACGGAAGGAATAGACTCTGAGGTGTCCCTGTTTGCAGATGACGTGAAGTTGATGAGAAGAATTCACTCGATCGAAGACCAGGCAGAACTACAAAGGGATCTGGACAGGCTGCAGACCTGGTCCAGCAATTGGCTCCTGGAGTTCAATCCCACCAAGTGCAAAGTCATGAAGATTGGGGAAGGGCAAAGAAGGCCGCAGACGGAGTACAGTCTAGGGGGTCAGAGACTACAAACCTCACTCAAGGAAAAAGATCTTGGGGTGAGTATAACACCAGGCACATCTCCTGAAGCGCACATCAACCAAATAACTGCTGCAGCATATGGGCGCCTAGCAAACCTCAGAACAGCATTCCGACATCTTAATAAGGAATCATTCAGGACCCTGTACACCGTGTACGTTAGGCCCATATTGGAGTATGCGGCACCAGTTTGGAACCCACACCTAGCCAAGCACGTGAAGAAACTAGAGAAAGTGCAAAGGTTTGCAACAAGACTAGTCCCAGAGCTAAGAGGTATGTCCTACGAGGAGAGGTTAAGGGAAATCAACCTGACGACACTGGAGGACAGGAGAGATAGGGGGGACATGATAACGACATACAAAATACTGAGAGGAATTGACAAGGTGGACAAAGACAGGATGTTCCAGAGATTGGACACAGTAACAAGGGGACACAGTTGGAAGCTGAAGACACAGATGAATCACAGGGATGTTAGGAAGTATTTCTTCAGCCACAGAGTAGTCAGTAAGTGGAATAGTTTGGGAAGCGATGTAGTGGAGGCAGGATCCATACATAGCTTTAAGCAGAGGTATGATAAAGCTCACGGCTCAGGGAGAGTGACCTAGTAGCGATCAGTGAAGAGGCGGGGCCAGGAGCTCGGACTCGACCCCCGCAACCTCAACTAGGTGAGTACAACTAGGTGAGTACACACACACACACACACACACACACACACACACACACACACACACACACACACACACACACACACACACACACACACACACACACACACACACACACCCACACACACACACACACACACACACACACACACACACACACACACACACACACACACACACACACACACACACACACACACACACACACACACACACACACACACACACACACACACACACACACACACACACACACACACACACACACACACACACACACACACACACACACACACACACACACACCCACACACAAACACACACACACACACACACACACACACACACACACACACACACACACACACAAACACACACACACACACACACACACAGCTATAGAATCCCACAGTATGCCACCAGGTCTCCCACCCTCACAGGCCCCCCAAACCACAGTGTTGGAAAGGAAACTGAAGGTATGGTACACAAACGCTGATGGAATAACAAATAAGTGGGAGGAGTGGCATGAAAGAGTCAAAGAAGCATCACCGGACATCATAGCTCTCACAGAAACCAAGCTTACAGGTATGATAACAGATGCCATCTTTCCAACGGGATACCAAATCCTGAGGAAAGACAGAGGGAACAGGGGGGGTGGAGGAGTGGCGTTGCTGATCAAAAATCGCTGGAATTTTGATGAGCTGGAGAGAGGAGACAGCGGAGAAGAAAGTGATTACATAGTGGGAACACTTCACTCTGGAGGTCCCAAGGTGGTAATAGCAGTGATGTATAACCCACCACAGAACAGCAGGAGGCCAAGGCAAGAGTACGACGAGAGCAATAGAGCGATGGTTGACACACTGGCTAGAGTGGCCAGAAGAGCTCATGCATGCAGGGCAAAGCTCCTGATCATGGGTGACTTTAACCACAAGGAGATCGATTGGGAGAACTTGGACCCACATGGGGGCCAAGATACATGGAGGGCTAAGATGATGGAGGTGGTACTGGAAAACTTCATGTGCCAACACGTAAGGGACACTACAAGAGAGAGAGGAGAGGATGAACCAGCAAGGCTGGACTTAGTATTCACCTTGAGTAGTGCAGATATCGAGGACATCACATATGAAAGACCCCTTGGGGCCAGTGACCATGTGGTTTTAAGCTTCGAATACACAGTAGAGCTACAAGTGGAGGGAGAAGCAGGAAGGCCAGGACGAATGAAGCCAAACTACAAGAAAGGGGACTACACAGGAATGAGGAACTACCTGAACGGGGTTCAGTGGGACAGAGAACTGGCAGGGAAGCCAGTTAATGAGATGATGGAATATGTAGCAACAAAATGCAAGGAGGCTGAGGAGAGGTTTGTACCCAAGGGTAACAGGAATAATGAAAAAGCCAGGATGAGCCCATGGTTTACCCAAAGGTGCAGGGAGGCAAAAACCAAGTGTGCTAGGGAATGGAAGAAATATAGAAGGCAAAGGACCCAGGAGAATAAGGAGAACAGTCGTAGAGCCAGAAACGAATATGCACAGATAAGAAGGGAGGCCCAAAGACAATATGAAAATGACATAGCAGCGAAAGCCAAATCTGACCCGAAACTGTTGTACAGCCACATCAGGAGGAAAACAACAGTCAAGGACCAGGTAATCAGGCTAAGGAAGGAAGGAGGAGAGACAACAAGAAATGACCGTGAAGTATGTGAAGAACTCAACAAGAGATTCAAAGAAGTGTTCACAGAGGAGACAGAAGGGACTCCAGAAAGACGGAGAGGTGGGGCACACCACCAAGTGCTGGACACAGTGCACACAACCGAGGAAGAAGTGAAGAGGCTTCTGAGTGAGCTAGATACCTCAAAGGCAATGGGGCCAGATAACATCTCCCCATGGGTATTGAGAGAGGGAGCAGAGGCGCTATGTGTACCCCTAACAACAATATTCAATACATCTATCGAAACAGGGAGATTGCCTGAGGCATGGAAGACAGCAAATGTAGTCCCAATCTTTAAAAAAGGAGACAGACATGAAGCATTAAACTACAGACCAGTGTCACTGACATGTATAGTATGCAAAATCATGGAGAAGATTATCAGGAGAAGAGTGGTGGAACACCTAGAAAGGAATGATCTCATCAACAGCAGCCAACATGGTTTCAGGGACGGGAAATCCTGTGTCACAAACCTACTGGAGTTCTATGACATGGTGACAGCAGTAAGACAAGAGAGAGAGGGGTGGGTGGATTGCATTTTCTTGGACTGCAAGAAGGCGTTTGACACAGTTCCACACAAGAGATTGGTGCAAAAACTGGAGGACCAAGCAGGGATAACAGGGAAGGCACTACAATGGATCAGGGAATACTTGTCAGGAAGACAGCAGCGAGTCATGGTACGTGGCGAGGTGTCAGAGTGGGCACCTGTGACCAGCGGGGTCCCGCAGGGGTCAGTCCTAGGACCAGTGCTGTTTCTGGTATTTGTGAACGACATGACGGAAGGAATAGACTCTGAGGTGTCCCTGTTTGCAGATGACGTGAAGTTGATGAGAAGAATTCACTCGATCGAAGACCAGGCAGAACTACAAAGGGATCTGGACAGGCTGCAGACCTGGTCCAGCAATTGGCTCCTGGAGTTCAATCCCACCAAGTGCAAAGTCATGAAGATTGGGGAAGGGCAAAGAAGGCCGCAGACGGAGTACAGTCTAGGGGGTCAGAGACTACAAACCTCACTCAAGGAAAAAGATCTTGGGGTGAGTATAACACCAGGCACATCTCCTGAAGCGCACATCAACCAAATAACTGCTGCAGCATATGGGCGCCTAGCAAACCTCAGAACAGCATTCCGACATCTTAATAAGGAATCATTCAGGACCCTGTACACCGTGTACGTTAGGCCCATATTGGAGTATGCGGCACCAGTTTGGAACCCACACCTAGCCAAGCACGTGAAGAAACTAGAGAAAGTGCAAAGGTTTGCAACAAGACTAGTCCCAGAGCTAAGAGGTATGTCCTACGAGGAGAGGTTAAGGGAAATCAACCTGACGACACTGGAGGACAGGAGAGATAGGGGGGACATGATAACGACATACAAAATACTGAGAGGAATTGACAAGGTGGACAAAGACAGGATGTTCCAGAGATTGGACACAGTAACAAGGGGACACAGTTGGAAGCTGAAGACACAGATGAATCACAGGGATGTTAGGAAGTATTTCTTCAGCCACAGAGTAGTCAGTAAGTGGAATAGTTTGGGAAGCGATGTAGTGGAGGCAGGATCCATACATAGCTTTAAGCAGAGGTATGATAAAGCTCACGGCTCAGGGAGAGTGACCTAGTAGCGATCAGTGAAGAGGCGGGGCCAGGAGCTCGGACTCGACCCCCGCAACCTCAACTAGGTGAGTACAACTAGGTGAGTACACACACACACACACACACACACACACACACACACACACACACACACACACACACACACACACACACACACACACACACACACACACACACACACACACACACACACACACACACACACACACACACAGACACACACACACACACACACACACACACACACACACACACACACACACACACACACACACACACACATACAAAGGAAACTGAAGGTATGGTACACAAACGCTGATGGAATAACAAATAAGTGGGAGGAGTGGCATGAAAGAGTCAAAGAAGCATCACCGGACATCATAGCTCTCACAGAAACCAAGCTTACAGGTATGATAACAGATGCCATCTTTCCAACGGGATACCAAATCCTGAGGAAAGACAGAGGGAACAGGGGGGGTGGAGGAGTGGCGTTGCTGATCAAAAATCGCTGGAATTTTGATGAGCTGGAGAGAGGAGACAGCGGAGAAGAAAGTGATTACATAGTGGGAACACTTCACTCTGGAGGTCCCAAGGTGGTAATAGCAGTGATGTATAACCCACCACAGAACAGCAGGAGGCCAAGGCAAGAGTACGACGAGAGCAATAGAGCGATGGTTGACACACTGGCTAGAGTGGCCAGAAGAGCTCATGCATGCAGGGCAAAGCTCCTGATCATGGGTGACTTTAACCACAAGGAGATCGATTGGGAGAACTTGGACCCACATGGGGGCCAAGATACATGGAGGGCTAAGATGATGGAGGTGGTACTGGAAAACTTCATGTGCCAACACGTAAGGGACACTACAAGAGAGAGAGGAGAGGATGAACCAGCAAGGCTGGACTTAGTATTCACCTTGAGTAGTGCAGATATCGAGGACATCACATATGAAAGACCCCTTGGGGCCAGTGACCATGTGGTTTTAAGCTTCGAATACACAGTAGAGCTACAAGTGGAGGGAGAAGCAGGAAGGCCAGGACGAATGAAGCCAAACTACAAGAAAGGGGACTACACAGGAATGAGGAACTACCTGAACGGGGTTCAGTGGGACAGAGAACTGGCAGGGAAGCCAGTTAATGAGATGATGGAATATGTAGCAACAAAATGCAAGGAGGCTGAGGAGAGGTTTGTACCCAAGGGTAACAGGAATAATGAAAAAGCCAGGATGAGCCCATGGTTTACCCAAAGGTGCAGGGAGGCAAAAACCAAGTGTGCTAGGGAATGGAAGAAATATAGAAGGCAAAGGACCCAGGAGAATAAGGAGAACAGTCGTAGAGCCAGAAACGAATATGCACAGATAAGAAGGGAGGCCCAAAGACAATATGAAAATGACATAGCAGCGAAAGCCAAATCTGACCCGAAACTGTTGTACAGCCACATCAGGAGGAAAACAACAGTCAAGGACCAGGTAATCAGGCTAAGGAAGGAAGGAGGAGAGACAACAAGAAATGACCGTGAAGTATGTGAAGAACTCAACAAGAGATTCAAAGAAGTGTTCACAGAGGAGACAGAAGGGACTCCAGAAAGACGGAGAGGTGGGGCACACCACCAAGTGCTGGACACAGTGCACACAACCGAGGAAGAAGTGAAGAGGCTTCTGAGTGAGCTAGATACCTCAAAGGCAATGGGGCCAGATAACATCTCCCCATGGGTATTGAGAGAGGGAGCAGAGGCGCTATGTGTACCCCTAACAACAATATTCAATACATCTATCGAAACAGGGAGATTGCCTGAGGCATGGAAGACAGCAAATGTAGTCCCAATCTTTAAAAAAGGAGACAGACATGAAGCATTAAACTACAGACCAGTGTCACTGACATGTATAGTATGCAAAATCATGGAGAAGATTATCAGGAGAAGAGTGGTGGAACACCTAGAAAGGAATGATCTCATCAACAGCAGCCAACATGGTTTCAGGGACGGGAAATCCTGTGTCACAAACCTACTGGAGTTCTATGACATGGTGACAGCAGTAAGACAAGAGAGAGAGGGGTGGGTGGATTGCATTTTCTTGGACTGCAAGAAGGCGTTTGACACAGTTCCACACAAGAGATTGGTGCAAAAACTGGAGGACCAAGCAGGGATAACAGGGAAGGCACTACAATGGATCAGGGAATACTTGTCAGGAAGACAGCAGCGAGTCATGGTACGTGGCGAGGTGTCAGAGTGGGCACCTGTGACCAGCGGGGTCCCGCAGGGGTCAGTCCTAGGACCAGTGCTGTTTCTGGTATTTGTGAACGACATGACGGAAGGAATAGACTCTGAGGTGTCCCTGTTTGCAGATGACGTGAAGTTGATGAGAAGAATTCACTCGATCGAAGACCAGGCAGAACTACAAAGGGATCTGGACAGGCTGCAGACCTGGTCCAGCAATTGGCTCCTGGAGTTCAATCCCACCAAGTGCAAAGTCATGAAGATTGGGGAAGGGCAAAGAAGGCCGCAGACGGAGTACAGTCTAGGGGGTCAGAGACTACAAACCTCACTCAAGGAAAAAGATCTTGGGGTGAGTATAACACCAGGCACATCTCCTGAAGCGCACATCAACCAAATAACTGCTGCAGCATATGGGCGCCTAGCAAACCTCAGAACAGCATTCCGACATCTTAATAAGGAATCATTCAGGACCCTGTACACCGTGTACGTTAGGCCCATATTGGAGTATGCGGCACCAGTTTGGAACCCACACCTAGCCAAGCACGTGAAGAAACTAGAGAAAGTGCAAAGGTTTGCAACAAGACTAGTCCCAGAGCTAAGAGGTATGTCCTACGAGGAGAGGTTAAGGGAAATCAACCTGACGACACTGGAGGACAGGAGAGATAGGGGGGACATGATAACGACATACAAAATACTGAGAGGAATTGACAAGGTGGACAAAGACAGGATGTTCCAGAGATTGGACACAGTAACAAGGGGACACAGTTGGAAGCTGAAGACACAGATGAATCACAGGGATGTTAGGAAGTATTTCTTCAGCCACAGAGTAGTCAGTAAGTGGAATAGTTTGGGAAGCGATGTAGTGGAGGCAGGATCCATACATAGCTTTAAGCAGAGGTATGATAAAGCTCACGGCTCAGGGAGAGTGACCTAGTAGCGATCAGTGAAGAGGCGGGGCCAGGAGCTCGGACTCGACCCCCGCAACCTCAACTAGGTGAGTACAACTAGGTGAGTACACACACGGATAAACACACACGGATAAACACACGCGGATAAACACACACGGATAAGCACACACGGAAAAACACACACGGATAAACACACACGGATAAACACACATGGATAAACACACACAGATAAACACACAAAGATAAACACAAACAGATAAACACACACAGATAAACACACACAGATAAACACACACGGATTAACACACACGGATAAACACACACGGATAAACATACACAGATGAACACACACGAATTTCATCATCAACTGAAAGGAGACGATTTCTGTCTTTGCTCTTGATACTTGTTAAATAAGAAAAAGTTTGCTGACACATGTAAGAGGTTGAAAACTGCACCAATATATTTATTACTTTCCTATAAAAGGCTTAAACTTTCAATATCATAAACGTTTCCATGAAATCTCTCAGTCTCCATTTTTTAAAAGAATAAAAGGCTGAGTGCTTTGATTTTTTTTTTAATTTTTACTTCTGAGTGATGGCAGGAGTTTGGTAACTTTTCTCTGTACCGTCTCCAGTATACCTTTGTCTTTTACGTAATTTGGAGACCAAAACTGGATGTCATATTCAAGATGAGGACTGTCATTTAAGTAAAAATTGGTTTACAGTGGTCTTAAGCACTCTGAATGAATAAACACAACCACAGTGTAAATGTTTATAATATCGATGACGATGGTATGATTATATCATTATTATATTTGGTATCGTGAAGGTGAAGTGGTTGTCTGAGTATCCATTTTCCTTCCTAGAAAGATTTAGTTTATAATCTAAGAACACATCATCCAACTGGCTTCAAATTTCCAGTCTTTTTGTGCTGTAAAGATTGATGCAAGTTTTGGTACATGCAGGTACCCACTGGTACATGCAGGTACCCACTGGTACATGCAGGTACCCACTGGTACATGCAGGTACCCACTGGTACATGCAGGTACCCACTGGTACATGCAGGTACCCACTGGTACATGCAGGTACCCACTGGTACATGCAGGTACCCACTGGTACATGCAGGTACCCACTGGTACATGCAGGTACCCACTGGTACATGCGGGTACCCACTGGTACATGCAGGTACCCACTGGTACATGCAGGTACCCACTGGTACATGCAGGTACCCACTGGTACATGCAGGTACCCACTGGTACATGCAGGTACCCATTGGTACATGCAGGTACCCACTGGTACATGCAGGTACCCACTGGTACATGCAGGTACCCACTGGTACATGCAGGTATCCACTGGTACATGCAAGTACCCATTGGTGCATGCAGGTACCCACTGGTACATGCAGGTACCCATTGGTACTTGCAGGTACCCATTGGTGCATGCAGGTACCCACTGGTACATGCAGGTACCCGCTAGTACATGCAGGTACCCACTGGTACATGCAGGTACCCACTGGTACATGCAGGTACCCACTGGTACACGCAGGTACCCACTGGTACATGCAGGTACCCACTGGTACATGCAGGTACCCACTGGTACACAGGTGGTACATGCAGGTACCCACTGGTACATGCAGGTACCATGCAGGTACACACTGGTACATGCAGGTACACACTGGTACATGCAGGTACCCACTGGTACATGCAGGTACCCACTGGTACATGCAGGTACCCACATGGTACATGCAGGTACCCACTGGTACATGCAGGTACCCACTGGTACATGCAGGTACCCACTGGTACATGCAGGTACCCACTGGTACATGCAGGTACCCACTGGTACATGCAGGTACCCACTGGTACATGCAGGTACCCACTGGTACATGCAGGTACCCACTGGTACATGCAGGTACCCACTGGTACATGCAGGTACCCACTGGTACATGCAGGTACCCACTGGTACATGCAGGTACCCACTGGTACATGCAGGTACCCACTGGTACATGCAGGTACACACTGGTACATGCAGGTACCCACTGGTACATGCAGGTACCCACTGGTACATGCAGGTACCCACTGGTACATGCAGGTACCCACTGGTACATGCAGGTACCCACTGGTACATGCAGGTACATGCAGGTACCCACTGGTACATGCAGGTACCCACTGGTACATGCAGGTACCACACATGCAGGTACACACTGCATGCAGGTACCCACTGGTACATGCAGGTACACACTGGTACATGCAGGTACCCACTGGTACATGCAGGTACACACTGGTACATGCAGGTACCCACTGGTACATGCAGGTACCCACTGGTACATGCAGGTACCCACTGGTACATGCAGGTACCACCTGGTACATGCAGGTACATGGTACATGCAGGTACCCACTGGTATATGCAGGTACCCACTGGTACATGCAGGTACCCACTGGTACATGCAGGTACACACTGGTACATGCAGGTACACACTGGTACATGCAGGTACCCACTGGTACATGCAGGTACACACTAGTATATGCAGGTACCAGGTACCCACTGGTACATGCAGGTACCCACTGGTACATGCAGGTACACACTGGTACATGCAGGTACACACTGGTACATGCAGGTACCCACTGGTACATGCAGGTACCCACTGGTACATGCAGGTACACACTGGTACATGCAGGTACCCACTGGTACATGCAGGTACACACTGGTACATGCAGGTACACATACATGCAGGTACCCACTGGTACATGCAGGTACCCACTGGTACTGGTACATGCATGCAGGTACCACTGGTATATGCAGGTACACACTGGTACATGCAGGTACCCACTGGTACATGCAGGTACACACTGGTACATGCAGGTACCCACTGGTACATGCAGGTACCCACTGGTACATGCAGGTACACACTGGTACATGCAGGTACCCACTGGTACATGCAGGTACCCACTGGTACATGCAGGTACACACTGGTACATGCAGGTACCCACTGGTACATGCAGGTACCCACTGGTACATGCAGGTACACACTGGTACATGCAGGTACCCACTGGTACATGCAGGTACCCACTGGTACATGCAGGTACACACTGGTACATGCAGGTACACACTGGTACATGCAGGTACCACTGGTACATGCAGGTACACACTGGTACATGCAGGTACCCACTGGTACATGCAGGTACCACTGGTACATGCAGTACATGCAGCAGGTACCCACTGGTACATGCAGGTACCACTGGTACATGCAGGTACCACTGGTACATGCAGGTACACACTGGTACATGCAGGTACACACTGGTACATGCAGGTACACACTGGTACATGCAGGTACACACTGGTACATGCAGGTACACACTGGTACATGCAGGTACACACTGGTACATGCAGGTACCCTGGTACTGCAGTACATGCAGGTACCCTGGTACATGCAGGTACATGGTACATGCAGTACCCACTGGTACATGCAGGTACACACTGGTACATGCAGGTACCCACTGGTACATGCAGGTACAC
>NW_027196941.1:0-73321 GCF_038502225.1 Cherax quadricarinatus | reverse complement strand
TCATCCTCATATCTGACATAGACAAGGATGTCAACAACAGCACCGTGTCTTCCTTTGCAGATAACACCCGAATCTGCATGACAGTGTCTTCCATTGCAGACACTGCAAGGCTCCAGGCGGACATCAACCAAATCTTTCAGTGGGCTGCAGAAAACAATATGAAGTTCAACGATGAGAAATTTCAATTACTTAGATATAGTAAACATGAGGAAATTAAAACTTCATCAGAGTACAAAACAAATTCCTTCCACAAAATAGAGCGAAAAACCAACGTCAAAGACCTGGGAGTGATCATGTCGGAGGATCTCACCTTCAAGGGCCATAAGATTGTATCAATTGCATCTGCTAGAAAAATGATAGGATGGTTAATGAGAACCTTCAAAATTAGGGATGCCAAGCCCATGATGACACTCTTCTGGTCTCTTGTTCTATCTAGGCTGGAATATTGCTGCACACTAACAGCACCTTTCAAGGCAGGTGAAATTGCTGACCTAGGAAATGTACAAAGAACCTTCACGGTGCGCATAACGGAGATAAAACACCTCAGTTACTGGGAGTTCCTGAATTTCCTGAACCTGAACTCCCTGGAATGCAGGCGGGAGAGACACATGATTATATACACCTGGAAAATCCTAGAGGGACTAGTACCAAACTTGAAAACGTAAATCACTCACAACGAAAGCAAAAGACTCGGCACACGATGCAACATCCCCCCAATGAAAAGCAGAGGTGTCACTAGCACGTTAAGAGACAATACAATAAGTATCAGGGGCCCGAGACTGTTCAACTGCCTCCCAGCATACATAAGGGGGATTACCAATAGACCCCTGGCAGTCTTCAAGCTGGCACTGGACAAACACCTAAAGTCGGTACCTGGCCAGCCGGGCTGTGGCTCGTACGTTGGTTTGCGTGCAGCCAGCAGTAACAGCCTGGTTGATCAGGCTCTGATCCATCAGGAGGCCTGGTCACAGACCGGGCAGCCGGGGCGTTGACCCCCGGAACTCTCTCCAGGTAAACTCCAAATAATCTTCCCCGTACATCGGGTAACCCGGGAAGTCGGGTTCGATAGTGTAAGCTGTCAGTGGCCGTTATAAACCAAACAAAGAAAGAAAGAAGAACTTAGTGTTACCTGTTTAGTAAGTAAAATAAGAATTTGTTGGGATTTTTAACCCGTCGTAGGGAGGGTTACCCAGCCAGGATAATCTGGGATAGGGAGGATTACCCAGCCAGGATAACCTGGGGCAGGGAGGGTTAGCCACCCAGGATAATCCGAGGTAAGAAGGGTTAGCAACCCAGGATAATCCGAGGTAAGAAGGGTTAGCCACCCAGGATAATCCGAGGTAAGGAGGGTTAGCCACCCAGGATAATCCGAGGTAAGGAGGGTTAGCCACCCAGGATAATCCGAGGTAAGAAGGGTTAGCCACCCAGGATAATCCGAGGTAAGAAGGGTTAGCCACCCAGGATAATCCAAGATAAGGAGGGTTAGCCACCCAGGATAATCCGAGGTAAGGAGGGTTAGCCACCCAGGATAATCCGAGGTAAGAAGGGTTAGCCACCCAGGATAATCCGAGGTAAGAAGGGTTAGCAACCCAGGATAATCCGAGGTAAGAAGGGTTAGCCACCCAGGATAATCCGAGGTAAGGAGGGTTAGCCACCCAGGATAATCCGAGGTAAGGAGGGTTAGCCACCCAGGATAATCCGAGGTAAGGAGGGTTAGCCACCCAGGATAATCCGAGGTAAGAAGGGTTAGCCACCCAGGATAATCCGAGGTAAGAAGGGTTAGCCACCCAGGATAATCCAAGATAAGGAGGGTTAGCCACCCAGGATAATCCGAGGTAAGGTGGGTTAGCCACCCAGGATAATCCGAGGTAAGAAGGGTTAGCCACCCAGGATAATCCGAGGTAAGAAGGGTTAGCAACCCAGGATAATCCGAGGTAAGAAGGGTTAGCCACCCTGGATAATCCGAGGTAAGGAGGGTTAGCCACCCAGGATAATCCGAGGTAAGAAGGGTTAGCCACCCAGGATAATCCGACGTAAGAAGGGTTAGCCACCCAGGATAATCCAAGGTAAGGAGGGTTAGCCACCCAGGATAATCCGAGGTAAGGAGGGTTAGCCACCCAGGATAATCCGAGGTAAGGAGGGTTAGCCACCCAGGATAAACCGAGGTAAGAAGGGTTAGCCACCCAGGATAATCCGAGGTAAGAAGGGTTAGCCACCCAGGATAATCCGAGGTAAGGAGGGTTAGCCACCCAGGATAATCCGAGGTAAGGAGGGTTAGCCACCCAGGATAATCCGAGGTACGGAGGGTTAGCCACCCAGGATAATCCAAGGTAAGAAGGGTTAGCCACCCAGGATAATCTGAGGTAAGGAGGGTTAGCCACCCAGGATAATCCAAGGTTGGGAAGATTAACCACCCGGGATTATCCGAGGTAAGAAGGGTTAGCCACCCAGGTTAATTCGAGGTAGGAAGGGTTAGCCACCCAGGATAATCCATGGTAGGGAGAGTTAGCCACCCAGGATAATCTGAGGTTGGGAGGGTTAGCCACCCAGGATAATCCGAGGTAAGAAGGGTTAGCAACCCAGGATAATCCAGGGTAGGGAGGGTTAGCCACCCAGGATAATCTGAGGTAAGAAGGGTTAGCCACCCAGGATAATCCGAGGTAAGGAGGGTTAGCCACCCAGGATAATCCGAGCTAAGGAGGGTTAGCCACCCAGGATAATCCGATTTAAGAAGGGTTAGCCACCCAGGATAATCCGAGGTAAGGAGGGTTAGCCACCCAGGATAATCCGAGGTAAGAAGGATTAGCCACCCAGGATAATCCGAGGTAAGGAGGGTTAGCCACCCAGGAAAATCCGAGGTAAGGAGGGTTAGCCACCCAGGATAATCCAAGGTAAGAAGGGTTAGCCACCCAGGAAAATCCGAGGTAAGAAGTGTTAGCCACCCAGGATACTCCGAGGTAAGCAGGGTGAGCCACCCCGGATAATCCGAGGTAAGGAGGGTTAGCCACCCAGGATAATCCGAGGTAAGGAGGGTTAGCCACCCAGGATAATCCGAGGTAAGGAGGGTTAGCCACCCAGGATAATCCGAGGTAAGGAGGGTTAGCCACCCAGGATAATCCGAGGTAAGGAGGGTTAGCCACCCAGGATAATCCGAGGTAAGGAGGGTTAGCCACCCAGGATAATCCGAGGTAGGGAGGGTTAGCCACCCAGGATAATCCGAGGTAAGAAGGGTTAGCCATCCAGGATAATCTGAGGTAGGGAGAATTAGCCACCCAGGATAATCCGAGGTAAGGAGGATTAGCCACCCAGGATAATCCAAGGTTGGGAAGGTTAACCACCCAGGATTATCCGAGGTAAGAAGGGTTAGCCACCTAGGTTAATCCGAGGTAGGAAGGGTTAGCCACCCAGGATAATCCATGGTAGGGAGAGTTAGCCACCCAGGATAATCTGAGGTTGGGAGGGTTAGCCACCCAGGATAATCCGAGGTAAGAAGGGTTAGCAACCCAGGATAATCCAGGGTAGGGAAGGTTAGCCACCCAGGATAATCTGAGGAAAGAAAGGTTAGCCACCCAGGATAATCCGAGGTAAGGAGGGTTAGCCACCCAGGATAATCCGAGGTAAGGAGGGTTAGCCACCCAGGATAATCCGAGGTAAGAAGGGTTAGCCACCCAGGATAATCCGAGGTAAGAAGGGTTAGCCACCCAGGATAATCCGAGGTAAGAAGGGTTAGCCACCCAGGATAATCCGAGGTAAGAAGGGTTAGCCACCCAGGATAATCCGAGGTAAGAAGGGTTAGCAACCCAGAATAATCCGAGGTAGGGAGGGTTAGCCATCGAGGATAATCTGAGGCAGGGTGGGTTACCCACCTGGGATAATCCGAGGTAGGGAGGGTTACCCACCCATGATAATCCAAGTTAGGGAGGGTTACCCACCCAGGATAATCCAAGTTAGGGAGGGTTACCCACCCAGGATAATCCGTGGTAGTAAGGGTTACCCAAACAGGATAATCCAAGGAGGGGAGGGTTAGCCACCAAGGATAACTCAGGATAGGGAGGGTTAGGCACCCAGGATAACTCAGGATAGGGAGGTTTAGCCACCCTGGATAACCCAGGGTAGGGAGGGTTAGCCACCCAGGATAACCCAGGGTAGGGAGGGTTAGCCACCCTGGATAACTCGATGTAAGGAGGGTTAGGCGCCCAGGATAACCCAGGGTAGGGAGGGTTAGCCACCCAGGATAACCCAGGGTAGGGAGGGTTAGCCACCCAGGATAACCCAGGGTAGGGATCGTTAGATACCCAGGATAACTCGGGGTAGGGAGGGTTAGGCACCCAGGATAACCCAGGGTTGGGAGTGTTAGCCTCCCGGGATAACCCAGGGTACTGAGGGTTAGCCACCCAGGATAACCCAGGGTACTGAGAGTTAGCCACCCAGGATAACCCAGGGTACTGAGGGTTAGCCACCCAGGATAACCCAGGGTACTGAGGGTTAGCCACCCAGGATAACCCAGGGTACTGAGGTTTAGCCACCCAGGATAACCCAGGGTACTGAGGGTTAGCCACCCAGGATAACCCAGGGTTGGGAGTGTTAGCCACCCAGGATAACCCAGGGTACTGAGGGCTAGCCACCCAGGATACTGAGGGTTTGACACCCAGGATAACCCAGGGTACTGAGGGTTAGCCACCCAGGATAACCCAGGGTACTGAGGGTGAGACACCCAACATAACCCAGGGTACTGAGGGTTAGCCACCCAGGATAACCCAGGGTACTGAGGGTTAGCCACCCAGGGTACTGAGGGTTAGCCACCCAGGGTACTGAGGGTTAGCCACCCAGGATAACCCAGGGTACTGAGGGTTAGCCACCCAAGGTACTGAGGGTTAGACACCCAGGATAATCCAGGGTTGGGAGTGTTAGCCACCCAGGATAATCCATGGTATGTCGAGTTAGCCACCCAGGATAATCTGAAGTAAGAAGGGTTAGCATCCCAGGATAATCCGAGGTAGGGAGGGTTAGCCACCCAGGATAATCGGAGGCAGGGAGGGTTAGCCATCGAGGATAATCTGAGGCAGGGTGGGTTACCCACCCGGGATAATCCGAGGTAGGGAGGGTTACCCACCCAGGATAATCCAAGTTAGGGAGGGTTACCCACCCAGGATAATCCGGGGTAGTAAGGGTTACCCAAACAGGATAATCCGAGGAGGGGAGGGTTAGCCACTCAGGATAGGGAGGGTTAGGCACCCAGAATAACTCAGGATAGGGAGGTTTAGCCACCCAGGATAGCTCAGGACAGGGAGGGTTAGCCATCCAGGATAACTCGGGGTAGGGAGGGTTAGCCACCCAGGATAACCCAGGGTAGGGAGGGTTAGCCACCCAGGATAACCCAGGGTAGGGAGGGTTAGCCATCCAGGATAACTCGGGGTAGGGAGGGTTAGGCACCCAGGATAACCCATGGTTGGGAGTGTTAGCCTCCCGTGATAACCCAGGGTACTGAGGGTTAGCCACCCAGGATAACCCAGGGCACTGAGGGCTAGCCACCCAGGATAACCCAGGGTACTGAGTGTTAGCCACCCAGGATAACCCAGGGTACTGAGGGTTAGCCACCCAGGGTACTGAGGGTTAGCCACCCAGGGTACTGAGGGTTAGCCACCCAGGATAACCCAGGGTACTGAGGGTTAGCCACCCAGGGTACTGAGGGTTAGCCACCCAGGATAACTCAGGGTTGGGAGTGTTAGCCACCCAGGATAATCTGAGGTAGGGAGGGTTAGCCACCTAGGATAATCCATGGTATGGAGAGTTAGCCACCCAGGATAATCTGAAGTAAGAAGGGTTAGCATCCCAGGATAATCCGAGGTAGGGAGGGTTAGACACCCAGGATAATCCGAGGTAGGGAGGGTTAGACACCCAGGATAATCTGAGGCAGGGTGGGTTACCCACCCGGGATAATCCGAGGTAGGGAGGGTTACCCACCCAGGATAATCCAAGTTAGGGAGGGTTACCCACCCAGGATAATCCGGGGTAGTAAGGGTTACCCAAACATGATAATCCGAGGAGGGGAGGGTTAGCCACCCAGGATAACTCAGGATAGGGAGGGTTAGGCACCCAGAATAACTCAGGATAGGGAGGTTTAGCCACCCAGGATAGCTCAGGACAGGGAGGGTTAGCCATCCAGGATAACTCGGGGTAGGGAGGGTTAGCCACCCAGGATAACCCAGGGTAGGGAGGGTTAGCCACCCAGGATAACCCAGGGTAGGGAGGGTTAGCCACCCAGGATAACTCGGGGTAGGGAGGGTTAGGCACCCAGGATAACCCAGGGTTGGGAGTGTTAGCCTCCCATGATAACCCAGGGTACTGAGGGTTAGCCACCCAGGATAACCCAGGGCACTGAGGGCTAGCCACCCAGGATAACCCAGGGTACTGAGGGTTAACCACCCATGATAACCCAGGGTACTGAGGGTTATCCACCCAGGATAACCCAGGGTCCTGAGAGTTAGCCACCCAGGATAACCCAGGGTACTGAGGGTTAGTCACCCAGGATAACCCAGGGTTGGGAGTGTTAGCCACCCAGGATAACCCAGGGTACTGAGGGCTAGCCACCCAGGGTAACCCAGGGTACTGAGGGTTTGACACCCAGCATAACCCAGGGTACTGAGGGTTAGCCACCCAGGATAACCCAGGGTACTGAGGGTTAGCCACCCAGGATAACCCAGGGTACTGAGGGTTAGCCACCCAGGATAACCCAGGGTACTGAGGGTTAGCCACCCAGGATATCCCAGGGTACTGAGGGTTAGCCACCCAGGATAACCCAGGGTACTGAGGGATAGCCACCCAGGATAAACCAGGGTACTGAGGGTTAGCCACCCAGGGTACTGAGGGTTAGCCACCCAGGATAACCCAGGGTTGGGAGCGTTAGCCACCCAGGATAACCCGGGGTACCGAGGGTTAGCCACCCAGGATAACCCTAGAAAGCCAGTGTGTCATCAAAAACTGTTTGTCTTATTTCCTTTGTGGTCCTTCAGTCTTGTCCCCCTTGATGCAACTCACAAATCCACTAACACCCACGTACCTATTTGCTGTTAGGTGAACAGTGATAATCGGTTTAACATGACTAACTTTGTAGAGGAATGGTTCAGAGAACCGACATGTTGATAAATTAGACACATATGCAACTCTTGATGGACTGAACACATCGACTCAAGGTTGAGGGACTGATTACCTCATTCTCCTCCTGTTCTTCAAGTTTCTCCTACGTATGGACTGATGAAGCCACTGTGTGGCGAAACGTTTCCTCAATAAAGATACCCAAGAGTTGCATATGTGTCTAATTTATCAACATGACTAACACCCAGGTACCTATGCAACCAATGTTTCCACCAGGCTGGGACTGAACCACGGACAGTCAATGTGCGAGGAGCAAGTTTTGCTAACCTGGCCATGGCACAGGTACACATAAGTACACTTATTGGTCTTGTCTTGTGTTGCAGTGTTGCATTGTATATGGAGAGCAAGACTCAATAATTTAATAAATACATTTACATACTCACAAATAACTCACACTTGCACATGGCCAGGTTTCTTACCATCTTGGACCATTGTCAGGTAACTTGCAAGTTGGAATGTTATAAGGTGTAGCGATGTTGATGGGATCTCGTCCACATAGTTCTTTTTTGCAATAATTCATATGATACATGTAAGTTGGTTGGGTGGGTGGGTGGTTAGTTGTGGTTGGTTTGGTTCTGGTTTTGTTAGGTTTGGTTTGTTTGTTTAGGTTAAGGTACACATAAGCACAATTATCATACATAGTACAGGTTGGTCCTAGGTAGTAGGTTGGTAGACAGCAACCACCCAGGGAGGTACTACCATCCTGCCAAGTGAGTGTAAAATGGAAACCTGTAATCATTTTACATGATGGTAGGATTGCTAGTGTCTTTTTTTCTGTCTCATAAACATTCAAGGTTTCAGGTACGTCTTGCTACTTCTACTTACACTTAGGTCACACTACACATACATGTACATGTACAAGCATATATATACACACCCCTCTGGGTTTTCTTCTATTTTCTTACTAGTTCTTGTTTATTTCCTCTTATCTCCATGGGGAAGTGGAACAGAATTCTTCCTCCGTAAGTTATGCGTGTTGTAAGAGGTGACTAAAATGCCAGGAGCAAGGGGCTAGTAACCCCTTCTCCTGTATAAATTACTAAATTTAAAAAGAGAAACTTTTGTTTTTCTTTTTGGGTCACCCTGCCTCAGTGGGATATGGCCGGTTTGTTGAAAGAAAGAAGTACAGGTTGGCCATTACTAATCCAGCATCATTGGGACCTGTAGTGTGCCGGATTAGTGAGTTTGCCAGATTACAGAGTGGTTAGGTTAGAATACACATAATTAACTGGCTTGCTGCTGTGGATTTACAACCATCTTAACAATTTCTGAGTCAGTATAATGATGAAATTTGAAATTATGCCAGCTGAAATTAGTGCCAGATTATTGATGGAACAGGATAACTGATTGCCAGATTAGTGATGGCTGATCTGTAACAGTGTAAATTACCTAGCAGGATAGCCCAAAAGCCATTTCCACTGGGGTTGTAATAGCTGGAAATTGTGAGGTGATGACTTCAGTACTGTAGAAAACTTTAAAAATCACTGAAATCTGTGTTGAAGTTACTTGATGCACTGGACAGTTAGATAAGATTTCATTTGGATTTTTAACCCTGGAGGGTTAGCCACCCAGGATAACCCAAGAAAGACAGTGCTTCATCGAGGGATTGTCCTGTCTTATTTCTATTGGGATCCTCAGTCTTGTTCCCGAGGATGCGACCCACACCAGTCATCTAACACCCAGGTACCTACTTGCTTGCTGGGTGAATGGGGCAACAGGTGTAAGAAAACATGCCCAATACTTCCAACCTTGCTGGGAATCGAACTAACGACACAAAGTGTGTGAGGCGAGAGCTTTGCCTACCAGGCCATGGGCCACCTTGATGATGCAATGATGCTGCAATGGTTGTGTAGAATGTATTATAAAAATTTGTCACTTTAGATGCTTTGTAGCACATCTCATTATCCATATGTAGCTATGTATGAATGGTCAGTTAATTGTTTACTATACCAGAGGGCTTCTAATTGCTGCCAGAGCTTTCTAGGATTGATCCTATATTATTCAATTTTACACCTGCAGCCTCTTACCTCTGTCTCTTTTGCAAGCTTTTTCACTCTTCTTCTTACTCTGTAAGTCTTGGAGATAAGATTTGTTGGGCCTTTTAACCCTGAGTAGGGAGAGTTATTCACCCAGGATATCCCAGGGTAGGGAGGGTTTGCCATCCAGGATAACCTGGGGTAGGGAGGGTTAACTAACCAGGATAATCCAAGAAAGTTAGTGTGTCTTTAAGGACTGTCTGTCTTATTTCCATTGTGGTCCTTCAATCTTGTCCCCCATGATGCCACCCACACCAGTCAACAAATACCCAGGTACCCACTTATTGTTAGGTGAACAGGGGCAGCAGTTTTAAGGTGAATAACACCCAGGTACCTCCTTACTGCTAGGTGAACAGGAAAGCAGGGGTAAGGAAAGATGCCCAGTGTTTCCGCCCGTGCTGGAGATTGAACCCCGACACTCAGTGTATGAGGCGAGTGCGTTACCAACCAACCTCAGTAATTGCCTTTGAATTTTATATTGTATATTATCTCCCCAGCTATCCAGGGTTCAGATCTAATTTTTTTATCCTAATCTCATTTATTGGATGGTAATATATTTGACCCAAACATCATTTACATCTTGGCAACTTATTACACTCGCTTCACAGAGTTGTAGCTCACTTAACCCCATTCCTGTTCAGAGACCTGAAATGAAACATTCTCTCAAGAGAGTTTAGGTAAGACCCCATGTGGAGTGAGCTGGGAAGACAGGACAGGTGAAGAATAGCAGCGGAGAGGAGTGTCCACAGTCGAAGAAAAAGAGCCAGGGCTTAACCCAGTTGCTAGGCGCTCGTGGGACAAACTTGGAGAAAACGGGAAGAGTAAGCTGTGTATTCATTAGTCTCGTGGTAGTTGAGGTCTTGAGTCTTAAGAAGCTGGCAGTTTCTAGGTCGCAGGAGAGGGTAGGCAGGTAGGAATATCAGAGGGCAGCACACAGGTGGGAGTTATAGGAGTAATTGAGGAGGCAGGTTTGCAGTGGAGCCATTTTCAAACTTTTTGAAGCTGAAGGTGAAATGAGGAGGCTTGATGAACTTAAGAACTTGGGTGAGTGTGAAGTGAAGAGGTGATTTGCAGGCATACTTAACTGTTCCAGCAGCAAGGCCTTTGTAGAGGTTAGTGCAGATCATGGTGTCAGCATTCGGTGGAGAAGTGTAGAAGGTAAGGTTTTCCCATGAGAGTGTACTGTAGTCATCACTATCTTGTTCTGAAGTGGATTCATCTGGCGAGTCTACAGTGGTGTTAGCAGGTGACTGAGGGTCAACAGGAGCAGTGGAGAGGTATAATGGTGGTGTAACAGCAGGTTGGGAGGCGTGGGAGATGGTGGTTGAGGCAGCATGATCAACGTTGTCAGCAGTGGAAGTGGTCGTAGAAGTTACAGGAGCATTTGCTTGGGCAGAAGACAGGTCTGCAGGTGCATTAAAGTTCATGGCGTTGGGAAGGATCTTGAGGATGTCGGCTGAAGGTGTGGAGTCCGGGAAATTGAAGGCAGGCATGTTGTTCAGATGGAATAGTTCATTAATAGTGGTGTTGAAAGCACCAGGGTTTGCTGCATTTGCAAAGTGTGTAAACACCATGCAGTACAGCACCTTGGAGGGAGCACCATTGGGGAATGGAGAGAGGGAGTTGTTGGGCAAAGGCATCTGTAGAGTGGTGTGTAGAATCTTGGTGGTATTTGCTTGTATTTTGGTTATTGCCTGCATATGTCAGTGAATTGTAGGTGTTATCTTCAGATCTTCTTTAGTTTTCTTCAGTATGATTTCTTTCCTGAGTGGGCACTTAGCTGCAGAATCTGAATTTGTGTCCATCATTCCCACATTTTGAACAAAACTTCTTATCCTTGATGGGGCAGTCCTTGGTGGTGATTATAGAAGTAGCAGGTCCAGCAGTGGGAGATGTATGTGAAACATTTTGGTTCTATATGGCTTGGGTGAATGTGATAATATGAAATGGCTAGACCATCAGAGAGAGCTTGGGGAGCCATGGAGATGTCTGAGAATGTGATCTTTAGCATAGATGAAGCGTTAAGGATCTTGGAGATGCTATTTACCGAGGCTCAGGTGTTTTCTTCCTCGATAGACGTATTTAATGCTTTAGTAGAGAGGTGACGATCTTGTCCAGTCTTTTCACAAAGACCGAACATTTCGCCTTCAAAAATAGTTCAAAAATACAGTGGACCCCCGGTTAACGATATTTTTTCACTCCAGAAGTATGTTCAGGTGCCAGTAGTGACCGAATTTGTTCCCATAAGAAATATTGTGAAGTAGATTAGTCCATTTCAGACCCCCAAACTTACACGTGCAAACGCACTTACATAAATACACTTACATAATTGGTCGCATTCGGAGGTAATCGTTATGCGGGGGTCCACTGTAGTTCTATGTTTAACACCCGTAAGTATACATGTACTTATTCCTCTTAATTTGATGTGGAGAACCTTTATTTTTGGTTCCTGCCACTTGATATGTACCTATTATTATTATTATTATTATTATTATTATTATTATTATTATTTTTATTATTATTATATTCATGGGGGAGCACTAAAATCATGGGATTATACAGCGCACTTGGGGGGGATGATGGAAGGTATTCAGGCTCAATTCTGAGAACCGGAGCACTTATCCAATTCCCTAGAGCAAAAGCCCCTCACCGCAGATCACCGGACTCTCCTCCATTTGCATTCCACCCTAGTCTTGTCCAAGCTGGATTATGACCACCAAGTCTATTCTGCGGCTTCTCCTAAAATTCTTTCTAAGTTAGATCCCCATTATCAGGGACAACGTTTATGCCTTGGTGCCTTTCGTTCGTCCAAGCTCCTGTGTGTGTGTGTGTGTGTGTGTGTGTGTGTGTGTGTGTGTGTGTGTGTGTGTGTGTGTGTGTGTGTGTGTGTGTGTGTGTGTGTGTGTGTGTGTGTGTGTGTGTGTGTGTGTGTGTGTGTGTGTGTGCGTGTGTATGTGTATGAGTGTATATGAGTGTGTGTGTGTGTGTATGAGTGTGTGTGTGTGTATGAGTGTGTGTGTTAGTTGCCATTTTGTCCTAGGCACATGTCAATTTGACACTAGGCCTGTTGTGTGTGTGTAGGTGTGTGTGTAGGTGTGTGTGTGTAGGTGTGTGTGTGTAGGTGTGTGTGTGTGTGTGTGTGTGTGTGTGTAGGTGTTAGTTACCATTTTGTCTGTGTGTGTGTGTGTGTGTGTGTGTGTGTACTCACCTAGTTGTACTCACCTAGTTGAGGTTGCAGGGGTCGAGTCCAAGCTCCTGGCCCCGCCTCTTCACTGGTCGCTACTAGGTCACTCTCCCTGAACCATGAGCTTTATCGTACCTCTGCTTAAAGCTATGTATGGATCCTGCCTCCACTACATCGCTTCCCAGTGTGTGTGTTAGTTACCATTTTGTCCTAGGCACATGTCGATTTGACACTAGGCCTGTTGTGTGTGTAGGTGTGTGTGTAGGTGTGTGTGTAGGTGTGTGTGTAGGTGTGTGTGTGTAGGTGTGTGTGTGTAGGTGTGTGTGTGTGTAGGTGTTAGTTACCATTTTGTCTGTGTGTGTGTGTGTGTGTGTGTGTGTGTACTCACCTAGTTGTACTCACCTAGTTGAGGTTGCAGGGGTCGAGTCCAAGCTCCTGGCCCCGCCTCTTCACTGGTCGCTACTAGGTCACTCTCCCTGAACCATGAGCTTTATTGTACCTCTGCTTAAAGCTATGTATGGATCCTGCCTCCACTACATCGCTTCCCAGTGTGTGTGTGTGTGTGTATGAGTGTGTGTGCGTGTGTGTGTATGAGTTTGTGTATGTGTATGTGTGTGTGTGTGTGTGTGTGTGTGTGTGTGTGTGTGTGTGTGTGTGTGTGTGTGTGTGTGTGTGTGTGTGTGTGTGTGTGTGTGTGTGTGTTTATGTGTGTGTTTGTGTGTGTATGAATTTGTGTGTGTGTGTGTGTGTGTGTGTGTGTGTGTGTGTGTGTGTGTGTGTGTGTGTGTGTGTGTGTGTGTGTGTGTGTGTGTGTGTGACTCAACAATCAATATTTGCACCAATAACTCACTACAGTTGTGACCAGGTGTGGAAGTGTGAATTGCTCATTACACTATAATTTGTTCATGATTGTAGCCATGTATAAACGTAAGTAACCATTCTTACAGGATTCATTACCTTTGTAACTTGTGAGTTCATTACCTTGTACCTAGTTCAGCCATCACAACTTTGGGGCCCAGTCCCTGGATCCATTACATACCTCATATATAGATATATATATATATATATATATATATATATATATATATATATATTATATATATATATATATATACAGTGGACCCCCGCATAGCGAACTTAATCCGTGCAAGAGGGCTGGTCGTTATGCGAAATGTTCGCTATGCGAATTAATTTTCCCCATAAGAAATAATGGAAATAAAATTAATCCGTGCAAGACACCCAAAAGTATGAAAAAAAAAATTTTTTACCACAAAAAAATGTTAATTTTAGTACACACAAACTGAAAAAGGCATGCACAATTACATGACACTTACTTTTATTGAAGATCTGGTGATGATTGATGGGATGGGAGGAGGGGAGAGCATTATCTTCTTACTGTTTAGAAGGGGAATCCCCTTCCATTAGGACTTGAGGTAGCAAGTCCTTTTCTGGGGTTACTTCCCTTCTTCTTTTAATGCCACTAGGACCAGCTTGAGAGTCACTGGACCTCTGTCGCACAACAAATCTGTCCATAGAGCTCTGTACCTCCCGTTCCTTCAAGACTTTCCTAAAATGGGCCATAACATTGTCATTGAAATAGTCACCAGCACGGCTTGCAACAGCTGTGTCAGGGTGATTTTCATCCATAAAGGTTTGCAGTTCAACCCACTGTGCACACATTTCCTTAATTTTTGAAGTAGGCACAATGGATTCCACAACTGGCATAGGCTTCTCAGGGTTAGCCCCAAACCCTTCAAAATCTTTCTTAATTTCCATACTAATTCTCACCCTTTTTACCACAGGGTTGGCACTAGAAGCTTTCTTGGGGCCCATGGTCACTTATTTTCCAGAAACAGCACCGAAAACACTGTAATAATACGAAATATTCCGAGTGTATGCTTGAATGTTACCGCGGAGGCTAGCTGGTAAACAATGGGACGGGCGGCACATGTGAGGCTGGCTGAGGGCCCACATTGGACGCGTCTCGGACGAAGTTCGCTGAGCGGGTTTTTGTCTACTATGCGGGGCAAAATTTCAGCGAACAAAGCGTTCGCTATGCGGATTGTTCGCTATGCAAGGCGTTCGCTATGCGGGGGTCCACTGTATATATATATCTATCTCTCTCTCTCTCTCTCTCTCTCTCTCTCTCTCTCTATCTCTCTCTCTCTCTATCTCTCTCTCTCTCTATCTCTCTCTCTCTCTCTCTCTCTCTCTCTCTCTCTCTCTCTCTCTCTCTCTCTCTCTCTCTCTCTCTCTCTCTCTCTCTCTCTCTATCTCTCTCTATCTCTCTCTCTCTCTCTCTCTCTCTCTCTCTCTCTCTCTCTCTCTCTCTCTCTATCTCTCTATCTCTCTCTCTCTATCTCTCTCTATCTCTCTCTATCTCTATCTCTCTCTCTATCTCTCTCTCTCTCTATCTCTATCTCTCTCTCTCTCTCACACACACACACACACACACACACATGTGGTAATGCTTTATTTACAGCTAGCAAAGTCAGGGTATTTCTCCAGAATGGTCTGTAATATACCACTGTTGATTAAATACTTTGCCATTTCTTGAACATTTCTGAGTGAGTTGTCTCAAAATTCATTAATTTGATCACTCCAGTACATAATGACGCAATGTGTGACAATAATCCATCTGGCAAAGTTTACATTTCGTTTGGTCTACATCTGGTGGTGGTGATTTAACCTGCCAAAGATACTTGTAACCCAGCCGGAGCTGGGCGGTAGTGACAGCCGGAGCCAGGCGTTAGGGACATTCGAGAGTCGGCTTATCTTGTAGGATGCACCATAGACATGTGGCGGCTCCTGCATGATAGAATGATGATAGATGGACTCACTGGTGTCAATCTCCCTGAGTCTTAAGTCAATAAAATTCAGTTGTAGTTCTTTTCTTATTATTGTTCTCAAACTGCTAACTGACGACCCAAGATTGAAATCTACTCCCTCTTTGAGAGCATACAGCTTAGCCAATTTACAGTTTTATCATGCATCTGAAGACCAATGTGAGATGGAATCTACAGCATGTGCACTCTGACTCCACTGTCCACGATCTTACCATACTTATGTCTGGTTCCAACAGTTTGTGTCTGTTCTCCCCCACTGCTGTGTGCCAAAGCTCTTCTACCTATGACTGCTTCTTGCTCTCTATTTCTTAACCCTTTCAGGGTCCCCAGGCCCTCTCCGAGACTTGTTCTCAAGGTCGCCAAAATTTAAAAAAAAAAATTATTAAAAGATAGTTTTTTTTTTTAAATCTTATAGGCTAAACAAAAATTTTTTACCATCAATACTTACCGAGATATGGAGGTGTGAAGTTGACAGAAAATGCCTTGTATGTGGTAACATTGCCGACTGCCGGTCACCCGGTATTACTTTATTTATTTTTTTAGGTACTATTTTCTATTATTTTTTTTTTCCAAGTAACTTTTATGGCCTGTGAGACCAATATGAACACTATTTTGTAAGTTATTTCTTTTTCTATAGTACACAATAACTTCATAAACACTGTTATCACTGTTTTGTTTACAGAAAATATTTACAGAAACAAATAATAAGAAATGTTGTTTATTACTATTTCTCTATATTTTATATACACATATACAGTCACAGGGAATGTTTCTAGAAGTTCTGCAGCCTGTGGAAGTCTTTGAAACATGGTGTCATGCACAGTGGTGTTTTACACTCCTCACACATAAAACGAGTGTCTCTGCATTGTTGTGGGCGTTTTTTTTGTATGTGCACAGACATAACACCTCTTCTGAGCCATTTTCTTGAAAGCAGTAGCAGACAGTTTTACTAGGAAGTGATCACCATGCTTCAGACGAGCAGGTAGTTGTTGATAATTTAGTGGGCGGTCTATCGCAGGTGTTGTTCCTTGGTACTTGAATACTATTTGTCTGATGACAGACAAACAGAATTTGCCATATGGTGGTTTGTATCTGGTCCTCATCTTATACATATTATAAGCATTGAGCATGGAAATGTCCAGAAGATGGAAAAAGAGTTTTATGTACCACTTATAACTCTTGCAAACACAATCAGCAAACCCAATCTGCATGTCACATTTGTCCACTGAGCGCATATTGAGGGTGTAATCAATCACAGCTGCAGGTTTTAGAATGGGTTCATTGCTGTCTCTATGCTGCCTGCCAGTGTTTGTCATTTCGTTAGGGTGAACTGATGACAACAGTGTGACATCTTGTTTGTCATGCCACCGAAATGCCATGATGTCATTGTCAGCAAACGCCTGCACTTCACCTCTACTTCACCGGTGGCCTGGTGGCTAAAGCTCCCGCTTCACACACGGAGGGCCCGGGTTCAATTCCCGGTGGGTGGAAACATTTCGACACGTTTCCTTACACCTGTTGTCCTGTTCACCTAGCAGCAAATAGGTACCTGGGTGTTAGTCGACTGGTGTGGGTCGCATCCTGGGGGACAAGATTAAGGACCCCAATGGAAATAAGTTAGACAGTCCTCGATGACGCACTGACTTTCTTGGGTTATCCTGGGTGGCTAACCCTCCGGGATTAAAAATCCGAACGAAATCTTACGAGTGCCAGCGTCAAACCTGGGCATATGTTTGCGATTTGCACGCACTGTGCCTCACACATCTGTCATGTTCACTCGCAAGTAATCACTGAGTGAGGGGCTTGTGTACCAGTTATCAGTATATAATATATGCCCCTTACCAAGGTATGGTTCTATCATTGTTCTAACCACATCACTAGAGATGCCCAATAACTTCCTGGTATTTTGCAATGTATAACTTCCAGTGTACACAATAATATCCAATACCAGACCACTGTAACAATCACAAAGCACAAACAACTTTATACCAAAGTGTTTCCTTTTGCTTGGTGTACTGCTTGAAAGAGAGTCTTCCTTTGAACAGAATCCCCTCAAGGAAGGTTCCTTGATGTTGGTGAGGGGCTCTTGATTTAGGGAATTGGATCTGTGCTCCAGTTCCCCGAATTAAGCCTGAATGCCTTCCACATCCCCCCCCCAGGCGCTGTATAATCCTCCGGGTTTAGCGCTTCCCCTTGATTAACATAACATAATTTGAACAGAATGAAAGACTCATCAATTACAAGCTTCCTGAAGGGATAAAAATACATACTGAATTTCTCTTTCAGATACACAAACACATTCCTAATCTTATATAACCAGTATGATTTCACACTGTGCTTATACACATGTGGCATAAACATTATTGTGGCAAAGAAAAGATGCATCTCAACCACAGTTGTCTCCTTCCACTTGTGTAGCCGTGAGCTTGGTGAAAGTATTGTGTTTGCCATGGTGTACTCGTAGTATCTGTTGCTTTTCCTGACAATAATTTCCATCAGGAGTTCGTCAAAGAATAACTCGAAACCATTCCAGTTCAGTGGCATTGTTCCCTAGTGTACAATATGGCAAACAAATAACCCGCACATAGAAGAGACGAGCTTACAACGACGTTTCGGTCCAACTTGGACCATTTACAAAGTCACACTAACCAGAAGTGGAGCAGGACGGCTATATATAGGTAGGAAGAGGTGGCGGCGGCGGCGGCGGCGGCGGCGGCGGCGGCGGCGGCGGCGGCGGCGGCAGCGGCAGCAGCAGCAGTAGCAGCGGCAGCAGCAGCAGTAGCAGCGGCAGCGGCAGCGGCAGCGGCAGCAGCAGCAGCAGCAGCACCAGCAGCAGCAGTAGTAGTAGTAGTAGTAGTAGTAGTAGTAGTAGTTATGGTAGTGGTAGTAGTGGGGAATTAAGGAGGAGCCAGTCAAATACAAAGAAAGGGGAACACTGCAAGGGAGCTAGGTGCCCACAGAGGGAGAGCAAGTGCACAGAGGTGGGGGGAAGGGGAAGTGATGCAATAAATAAATAATGAAGGAACAGAAACATGTGACAGAAGAAAGAAAGACAAAAAAAGGAAAGAGGAAAGGGGAAGAGGGAGAAGAAGAAAAAATGAGGAATCAGGTTATTAAGTCATGGGTGTTCTGAAGTATGATCCTCAGTTCCTTCCAGCAGAAATTTCCACTCTTTCATAATTTGTTTTCCCGTCTTGGCTACCCTTCCCATTTCATAGACTGCCTTCTCACGTGCTAAACATAATTTCTTCTCTCCCAAACTCTCTACTCCTGGGAACTCTTCTGTCCTCTGCCTTCCCTACATTTCCGGTCTTTCTAATCTCAACAGTTCTCTCCGTCCCTTAGACATCAAGCTTACTTTCCGCCAGACTAACACTCTTCGCACTAATCTCGTTCATACCTCTCCTCCCTCTTCAGATGTTCCTGGTGTCTACTCTATTTCTTGCTCTGCCTGTCCTCTTCAATACTTCGGAGAAACTGGCTGATCTCTTTCTGACAGACTTAGGGAGCACAAAAATAGTGTTAGGCTTGCCGACACTAACAATGCTCTGTTCTGTCACGTCAGAGATCACAGTCATCCTATTGACTGGTCTTCCGCTAAAACTGTCTTCCCTACTTCCAACTCTAACAGTCGCCGTCTAGTTGAATCCTCTCTAATAAACAACTTTCCTTGTATGAATCTTAGTCCTGGCTTCGTCTCTGTAGATGCCTTCCTCTCCCACTACATTGCAAATGTTCTAAACTTCAGAACACCCGTGACTTAACCTGATTCCTCATTTTTTCTTCGTCTCCCTCTTCCCCTTTCTTTGTCTTTCTTTCTTCTGTTGCATGTTTCTGTTTCTTCATTATTTATTTATTTCATCACTTCCCCTTCCCCCCACCTCTGTGCACTTGCTCTCCCTCTGTGGGCACCTAGCTGCCTTTCAGTGCTCCCTTTCTTTGTATTTGACTGGCTCCTCCTCCTTAATTCCCCACTACTACCACTACCACAACTACTACTACCACTACCACTACTACCACTACTACTACTACCACCACTACCTCTTCCTACCTATATAGTATAGCCGTCCTGCTCCACTTCTGGTTAGTGTGACTTTGTAAATGGTCCAAGTTGGACCGAAACTTCATCGTAAGCTCCTCTCTTCTATGTGCGGGTTATTTGTGTATCGTTCCAGTCACGGTATTGTGCCTTTTTTTGTTATTTATGTACAACATGGCTGTATTCCACTTTGGCTGTCATCAAACTGGTGGGGATTTGGAACAAAATTGACAGCTTCCTGCCAATCCCAGGTGCGGTCTGCTGGTGGGTACTGGACATTGACAGGTAGTTGTGGTTGTGGAGGTTGTGGTTGTGGAGGCTGGTGTGGTGGGTGGGTGGGGGATGGTGGCCTTTGTTGTAGATCAGCTGAGGCAGCTGTGTGGGTGGCAGCGTGGGTGGCAGCATGGCCCACTGCTGGTGCCTCATGGCCGGCACCACCACTACCACCACCATGCACATTTTCCATCCCAATTGCAACACTATCATCGTCATTTTCACCGTCTGTTCCTGTTGTACAGCCACGGGATGTACTCCGAGATGTACTCCTTCCCCTTGGAATAGCATATGGCACACTTCCAGAGCGCATATATCGTCGTATATACTGACACTTCACTGGAGAATATTCCACTTCATTATCACTATTGGAGCTGGTTTAAAGAGCTTGTAGTTCATATTCACTATCACTATCATCACCAATGCTCACATCTGATTCTGGGATTTGGGAAAATAGGAGCTTCCTCTTTGATTCTGGTACAACTGAACGTGAACAAGATGGCCCAGCGGCAGAGGTGGAAGGCTGAGGGTCGTCTGTGTTTTCCTCATTATTACTGATATTATGGTCATTAGTTTCGGTCACAGCCTCACCAAAATCTTGAAACTTATCTTCACTGGCACTTCCATCTGTATTAGAACTGTCACTGAGGAACAAAAGTGTCCCAGTTCGCCGAGGAGTGAGGAGCTTCTTACCGCGAGGCATGGTGAACAAGGTCTACTAAAATGGCGTTCCCACAATGCGCCACTGGGTCCCAGATTTTTTTTCTACCACGCACACTGACCACACACACCCATTCTCTCACATCTAGGCCTACCAGCCTTTTCCCGTGAGATTTGAAGGCGCTAGAATTTATGCGTACTAGTACATCAAAAACCCTGGCACACAAGCCGTACTAGTATGGCCGAAACCCTGAAAGGGTTAATCACTTCAGGTCACATGCTCATGGTGTCGCTGTTTATACAGATGGTTCTAAATCTTCTGACGGTGTTGGGTTCCCAGAGGTGTTCCCTGACGATGTTGTCCAAGGTCATTTGGTAGACTTGGCTAGTATTTTTACCGCCAAGTTGTATGCCATTGGGATAAAAGGCACTTCTCCATATTACATATTTCTCCTTTGACGTTTGTAATCATTTTAGATTCCCTCAGTGCTTTACAAGCCATTAAACAGTTGTTGTTATGGTGCATGTCGACCACTGTTGTTGCCATTGGCAACAACGGTGGTCGACATGCACCATAACATATTGCGCTCTATTAAACCGCTTTTACTTTTGTAGCCATCTTACCACCATTACCATACTCAGGAGACTGTGCTCTCCTGTCTCTGTGTTGGACATAGTTGCCTGACCCATGGGTATCTCATGGAACGACACCCTATTCCTCACTGTGAGGTTTGTCAAGTCCCTGTTTCGGTTCTTCACTTTCTTGTGGATTGCCCGGTTTACCAGTGAGTTCACAGAATTTACCTCCAATGGCGTTGCTGCCCTACCACTCTTACCTTATCTTCCCTTCTTGCAGACGGCCCTGCCTTTGACTTACAATCACTTTTTTTACTTTTTGCCAGCAACTGCTTTACTATACGAACTTTGACACACAGCCCTTAGCGTCCCTTCCAGCCCTTTTCTCCCCTCACCTCTGATCCTCTCTCCACCTAGTGTAGACAGCCTGTACTGTCTGCACAGACAGCCCATGCTGTCTGCCAGCTTAGTTCATATTTCGCGCCACTCAGGTGCTGCCATCTAAGAAGCCTATGAAGAGATATATCATTAACACCGCCGCTACAGTCTACCCAAACAAAACCTTCGTTATAAATGGTGACAGCGGTGCTCGCAGCAGTTGTGTTTGCCTGGAGAGAAGGAGGGAGAGTTATGAAGTCATCTTCACTTCATCACCCTACACAAGAAGCATCCGTCTCTCAACGAGTTATCCTGATGTCGTGTCTGCACGTTTGAGCATCCAGACACAGGTACAAGCAGGATCCAGCCGAAATTTATCGAAATTCTCCGAGAATTGTGAGTGGCGTCACAGTGACCCCACGCTACAGCGTCCCAGCGTCTCACGCTACAGTGTCCCACGCTGTTTCTCAAGTCACGTGTTCAGCGTCACTTGTATGTTGCTGTGTTGTTGTTCAGCTCAGCACAGCTGTTTCAGCAAGCCAGAGGTGAGTTTTGTGGTGATTTCTGCGTCCAGTGTGAGCTTCTCCACGTATTTGTGGGTGGGGGAGGAGAGGAGAGGAAGTGGCTGTTCCTTACCTTGCCCATGCTCGCCCCGCCATGCACTCACCCACGCTCCTCGCCACCACACTACCATACACCACTCACACTACTCACTCCCTCTGCTGTGTTTTCTGCTGTTTTTCGTGTGATTCGTCGCCAGTGCTGTGTATCCGAGTGCCCGAGGCCACTCGAAGCTGCGTGGATCAGCATGCCACGTAGATCACGACACGTGGGTGTGGCCGATGTCACGTAGACCTACAAAGCCACGTGAGTTACCAGATGTCCCAAGGCCTCATGCTGTGGTCTGCTGCCCGCATCACATCGACGCTACCCACGATGCTGCCCGACTTCATGACGTCACGATGTCTGCTGACGTCACCTCACGATGTCTGCCTGACGTCACCTCGAGATGTCTGCTGACGTCACCCACGATGCTGCCCGACTTCATGACGTCACGATGTCTGCTGACGTCACCTCACGATGTCTGCCTGACGTCACCTCGAGATGTCTTCTGACGTCACCTCGAGATGTCTTCTGACGTCACCTCACAATGTCTGCTGACGTCACCTCACGATGTCTGCCTGACGTCACCTCGAGATGTCTGTTGACGTCACTGCTGCTGACGTCACCTTGCGACATCACGCCTGACATCACATGATGTCACATCGAGTGTTCTAGTAATTATTTCAGTATTATCGAGAAGATTGAGAGAAGATATATGTCGTGTGTTAATTAATTCCTCTCAGTCAGTGTTCTCACATTTTAGTATGTCTTAGTCAGTTTTATGCGCAGAAAAGCATCATTTGCTAGTTAAGCCATATTGTACCGTATGTACAGCGGTGTGTTTGTAAGTTTTCCGTGTGTCCAGTGAGGTCTGTGGTCAGACCCTTGAGTTGTACCACTAAGTCACCCGCCTGACCAGTGTTTGACAGCTGATTTCTCAGCCCTGAGCGTACGAGCCCTCTTGTACAGAAAGCTTTTATGCTCGTCGCTCGTGTTGTTCTGCAGAATCGTACCTGCTACGATTCCCATCGAGATTTGTTTCACTTCACCTCCAGACCGTCAGAGTGCAGTTATATGTAGAGAAACAAGTCTGGGGACGCTTAGACTAACCTCTGCTTATAACTCCAACTGTCGAGAGATGATACTCGTCAAGCCGCAGCCAGGCCTGTCGGCAGGCGCTGTGTCAGCCTCGTGTCACAAGCTTCAGTGAGCAGCCTGCACAAAGAAGATGTCACTTTGACTGCTAGCTCTCTCACTGCAGTCTGGTGTATGATGTTACGACTCCCAGATGTTTCGCCCAGTCATCTCTGCCACGACTCGCTCCACGCTCGCCGGCAGTGACAGCCCAGCGACAGTACCAGTCGAGAAGTCTCCTGAGTCGCTTGCCAGAAGTCCTGCCCAGTTGCCGAGTTTTGTCGACGCCTCACTCGAGGGCACCAGCATGTCGTGCCCCAGGTTGAGTGAAAACCTGCAGCGACTCCTACGATGTCTGCTTCACCGTTCCAGAGGAGACCGTACCCTGTTACGTCACAGCTCAGCCGCAGCGATGTCTCCCGTGTTGCAGTATCTGTCCAGACGCAGGAGGGCGTGCAGTGATGCCCATCGACGCTCACTGCCTTTGACCACGATGTTTAGCACACCCCACATGTTTTTTCTTCCCTCCCTGTAGGAAGTTTTTTTTTCCATGTCCATATGTATATATATGTTTTTATTTTGTGTTCTGTGCCCTGTTCCTACGAGAGAGAGACCGAGTTTCTTTTACTACCAGTATTGTCGCGTCGGGACGACGCGCGATAGGTGGCCGAGCGTATGTAGACAGCCTGTACTGTCTGCACAGACAGCCCATGCTGTCTGCCAGCTTAGTTCATATTTCGCGCCATGCTGGTGCTGCCACCTATAGGCCTTGCCACTTCAGTATGCCCAGACTTGCCTCGCGCTCACTCACTCACACAGCGGCCTGGCATCAAGACACAAGGCCTCCCAGCTCTCTCTCGTGGGCATGGCCCTGCCCGGGCCATGGTCACAAACACACAAGCCTGTGTAACCCACCACTACTTAACAATAAAGTAAGTAGCCTCCGAAGAAGATATATCATTAACACCGCTCCACAGCACTCACCAAACAAACCTCGTAATACTAGCTGTTTATAGCCCCAGCATTATTTTCTGCCCCACAACGCTGTATGACCCTCGTCGGTTTAGCACTTTATAATATTAATAATAATGTTGAGTGGGGCTATCTGTTGTTCTTAGTGACTGTGGGATGACCCCTGTGTCTATGCCCCCTCTCCATAGAATGCTAAAGGCACACGATAGGGGCTTCTTGCTATTCTTGATGAACATGGAGTTCCATGAGTCTGGGCCTGGGGCAGAGTGCATGTGCATGTCCTTTATTGCCTTTTTGAAGTCTTGTGGTGTTAGGATAATATCAGATTTTTTAATTGACTGCATTTTGAGTCTCGGCCATTAAAATTCATTTAGATTGTTGATTGTAATAATAATATGAAATGTTTCCTGTCTTCAGATTGTGATAGCATCGCATCTCCAGAGAAAGCTGACCAGAACACCTCACAGAAGACATGTTTCCCTGTGATGAATGTGGCAAAGCCTTTTCCCAGAAAGGCCATTTAATGAGACATTTTGCAGTGCACACTGCCATCAAGAAGTTTAAATGTGATGAATGTGGGAAACTGTTTTCACTGAAGTGTAATCTACAGACACACATACTTGTACATAGGGGTATCAAGAAACATGAATGTGTTGAGTGTGGCAAGAAGTTTATACGGAAGTGTGGTCTCAAGATACATTCCCTTGTGCACAATGGCGTCAAAAATTTTGCATGTGAAGAATGTGGGAAGACATTCTCCCAGAAGAGTCACCTTCAGAAACATTCGCTTGTACACAGTGGTGTTAAAACATTCTTGTGTGAGGAATGTGGGAAAATGTTCGCACTCAAATGTCACCTTCAATTGCATTTGAATGTACACAATGGCATTAAAAATTTTGAATGTAATGAGTGTGGAAAACATTTTTCACAGAGCAGTGATCTCCGTCAACACATGCTAATGCACAGTGGTGTCAAGAGGTACAAGTGTGACCTTTGTGGCAAACAGTTTCTTCGTAAGACTCACCTCCAGTCACACATGCGAGTTCACAGCGGCATCAAGGAATTCCAATGTTTGGAATGTGGTAAACACTTTTCACAGAAGAGTAGTCTACGAAGACACTTACTTATACATACTGGCATAAAGAGGCAATAACAACCCAACCTAACTTAATGCTGCCTAACCTAATGCTATCTAACTTAATCGAGAAGTTTGCAGCAAATCATATGTGAGAAACCTCCATAGATTTTTATGGAATTAAGAAAATGCTATTATGGTGTGTGTTAGTGTAAAGTAAAAGGACACAAGTGCAACTAATGTGATATTTTATTGTGGCAACGTTTCGCTCTCCAGGAGCTTTATCAAGCCATTACAAACAATACATGGACACAGAGGGTATATAAAGGCTCAGAGTGAGGTGCAATACTAGTGAGGTACCATTTCGATGTTCACTAGTGGTAGTAGTAGTAGTAGTAGTGGTAGTGACAAAAGTAATACAATATGGTAGAGCAATTAATTCGTACATGAGTAAAAGGATATAAAAGCTATTACTTGGGTAACATAAAAATAGGTTGGACAAATATAGACTGGAAAGAGGCAGCTTGTTTCAGTGTTCACTCTCTGTAATGTGCTTTGTGTAGTATAACAGGAGAGACTATGTGATGGCAGGGTTTACTGTTTTCAGGAGGATTCTTGCTAAGACTTCGGAGATGGTGAAGCTGCCGTTGTTTTGTTTAATTGTATTCGAAACAGCGATCAGTGCTGATTCGAGGCACTTGCGTCTGCGGAAATTAGTTTCTTTGATCACTAATTGGGCGTCTCTGAATTTCATGAGATGATTGGTGGAATTTCGGTGTTGTACACAGGCGTTGTTCAAGTTATCGTTCCTACATGCGTAAATGTGTTCATTGAGGCGGGTGTCGAGGTTTCTTGCTGTTTCACCTACGTAAATCTTGTCACAGCCTCCACAGGGTATAGTGTAAACTCCTGCATTGACTGGTTCGTGGTGCTTGGATTTTGTCCTGGTTAGATCCTTTATTGAAGTGCTAGAAGCGATGGCGACTCTGGTGTTAGCTTGTGAAAGTACTTTTGAGACGTTCAGTGCAACCTGGCTGTTGGGAAGAATTATAACTTTGTTGGAAGTGGTGTTGATGCGTGGAGAATTAATGATCTGAAAGCTCTTTTCTTGCAGTCTTTGATGAAAAAAGAAGGAAAATGTAACTCAGTGAATGTTTGGTAAATATATGTACATTCCTCGAAGAAACACCCGCCTCAATGAACACATTTACAGCATTAATAGGAACGATAACTTGAACAACGCCTGTGTACAACACCGAAATTCCACCAATCATCTCATGAAATTCAGAGACGCCCAATTAGTGATCAAAGAAACTAATTTCCGCAGACGCAAGTGCCTCGAATCAGCACTGATCGCTGTTTCGAATACAATTAAACAAAACAACGGCAGCTTCACCATCTCCGAAGTCTTAGCAAGAATCCTCCTGAAAACAGTAAACCCTGCCATCACATAGTCTCTCCTGTTATACTACACAAAGCACATTACAGAGAGTGAACACTGAAACAAGCTGCCTCTTTCCAGTCTATATTTGTCCAACCTATTTTTATGTTACCCAAGTAATAGCTTTTATATCCTTTTACTCATGTACGAATTAATTGCTCTACCATATTGTATTACTTTTGTCACTACCACTACTTCTACTACTACTACTACCACTAGTGAACATCGAAATGGTACCTCACTAGTATTGCACCTCACTCTGAGCCTTTATATACCCTCTGTGTCCATGTATTGTTTGTAATGGCTTGATAAAGCTCCTGGAGAGCGAAACGTTGCCACAATAAATGTCACATTAGTTGCACTTGTGTCCTTTTACTTTACACCACAAAATTTTCCTGTTCTGACACCATGCCTTATCACACTATGTATGCCACTACGATTCTTAAATCTCTCAAACCAACCTTTGCTGGTCTTAAATTCACTCACATCACCACTAGTTGCTGGCATTTTTCTAATTAAATCCTCATGCAACTTCCTAGCCTTTTCACATATGATCGTTTGAGAGATGCTATCTCCTGCTATCTGTTTTTCGTTTATCCACACCAGTAACAGTCTCAACATCATCTATCACTTGTGATCTCAGTTTCGAAAACATAGTTGCACCTTTGGCAAGAACAGCTTCCTTGATTGCCGTTTTCTTGGCCACAATAGTAGCGATGGTTGATTGGGGTTTTGTGTACAACCTGGCCAGCTCGGAGACATGCACTCCACTTTCATACTTAGCAATGATCTCTTTCTTCATATCCATAGTAATTCTCACCCTTTTTGCTGTAGGGTTGGCACTAGAAGCTTTCTTGGGGCCCATGGTCACTTAAATATTTTGCAGGTGCAATCACTACAAAGGCTGTGATAATATGAAATGTTCCGATTGTATGCTTGGAAGCGACCGCGGTGGCTGGCTGGCTTGTAAACACTGGCCAAAAGTGGACACATCTCAGACGGAATGAATAGTGTTGGTCGAGTTTTTTAGCGCTAGTCGAGGCAAAATTTTTGCGTTGAAATGTATCGCTGGTCGGATTTATCGTTAATTGATGCCATCGTTGGTCGAGGGTCCACTGTAATTCACTGATAATGATAAGGATTAAAGCAGCAAATATACTTTGATGTGATAGGTTAACAGACCTTAAGTTTAATTGCTTGCAGTCATATTATTACAATTTCATGAGTCATGATGGCAACATGAGCTAGAGTTCATCACAACCACAATGGCAGGAGATTCATCTGTAAAATCTTGCATTTGTGGCCACAGTGGTGGCCCATGCTAACCTCCCTATGGTGTATAGAACTCTACAGTAAGTTCTCAACTTACAAGCATGTTGGGAATCTTACGTATTGTGTATAATACCATTATTATACACAATTCAGGAGGTCCCCGATGTGTGAATTGTACGTAAGCGATGAATTACTGTACGTAGTTTTATGAATCACTTATCATAGAGCCAGCTGGCTTCCAGTGGTTTCGATTCACTGACCATTTCGACACGTTTTACACCTGTTGTCTCACTAGCAGCAAATAGGGATCATGGGGGACAAGATTAAGGACTCAGTCCCTGATATCCTGGATCAGGCTGGAACCATTCTGATATCCTGTAGTAGTGTACGCAATAAGTTAAAGAGTTCCTGGGTATCACTTCTCGATGGTTGAATCCCTTCAGATAAGCAAGATGTAAAAATTTGTATGTCCTGAATTTGATTACTTGTTGGTTAAAACATTTCAGTAAATTGTATGTGATGAGTTAGAGACAAAGTTTCACTATTCAGTAAGTTGGGACCCTCCAGATAAACTGCATGTGACGAGTTAAATATGCAAGGTTTCATTCATGGATAGGTTGGAATCCTTCATGTAAATTATGTGACAAGTTTCAGGTTCTGGGTTTCATTCTTTGATAAGTTGGAACCCTCCAGGTCAACTGAGTGACAAGTTACAGGGTTCCATTCGTGGCTTCCTTAGGAACCTTCAGATAAAATTTCTTCACTATTCGTGTCTTGAATAATAACAATAATATAATCTTTATTTCTACAAGTGCATGTACAAGGTATACAGACCATAGCTGACATCAGTGACATACTACTGTATAGAAAGCTACTTGTTATGCTGAGCATTTCAGGCAGATTAGGTCAGTTTTGTCCCAGGATGCAACCCACACCAGCTGACTAACACCCAGGTACCCATTTTACTGATAGGTGAACACGGACAGCAGGTGTCTTATGGAAAACATCCTAATGTTTTCCATCTGTACTGGGGATCAACCCCCAGATCTCAGTGTGTGAGCTGAGTGCACTAGCGATTGAGCTACTGGACACACTGGGGTTGTTCAACCCCAGAGTGGACTGAAGGAGCCACTGGCTGGTGAAATGTTTCCATGATAAAGATTCCCAGATGTTGCACAAGTGTCTCATTCTTCAGCTTGTCATTTTCTTAAACTATTTACATCATGTGTGTTTCTTGTACCCAGAAGTAATTAGGTACCTTGATGTTGCACAATAGATGGATTGCACCTTCATTGCTAGTAAGGATATCCAGTAGTGCATTTACCATGTAATATTCTATGGCATCACATTATATTCTTTTATACAATACAGCCTCTCCTCACTTAACGACGGAGTTTTGTTTCTAAGACCATATTGGTAAACGAATTCACCGCTATAATGATAGTGGGTTTGTGTCAACCATCTTTGATATTGTTTTAATATAACCTTTGCACCATTTATAATATTTCTGGTATATTTTTAAATGTTTATACAGTAGTGTAATGTATATTGTAATAAACAGAATAGAGGAATTCAGCTGTAATATACATTATTTAAGTATGCATGCTGGTCAGAGAACCTGTCATAAGTCTGAGTCGTCGGTAAACGAGTACATCGCTAAGTCAGGAGAGGCTGTACACAAATAACCTGTACATAAGAGAGGAAAGTTTATGGAGGCGATTTGGTCCGACTTAGACCATTTATAAGTCACACTGACATATGAAGGTGAGGAAGCCAGTATAATCATGGGAATGTGCTAAACTCATCTGGATCATACAGTGCCTGGGAATGGAATTTTTAGATTTGGTCCACGAATGAGTAGGGTTGCTGCAGCTCTGTGGATCAAAATTTTGTCTTCACTGTCATTAGGACGATGCATCTTGAAAGCAGTGCTTCATAAAGTAAGTGAAATTAAGATTTCACTGTACATTTTAATGAGATTCTCACCCTGGCAGCTTTATCATCAGCCTTCCTTGTGAATGGAACTTATTGCATTTTTTGTTACCTTCAAGTTACACATACAGTATGCTTCTTTGTGTTCTCTTTTGCTGGTGTTGAGAAATTTTTCTTATTTTATATGTGAGCATCATGCCATGCTTACACTGTGTGTTTGCATGGAAAGTTGATCCTCTCTGTGGAATTGCAGATTTTTGGTGGGTAATACTTTATTGGTGAATATTGGGAAACTCATGGTCGAAGGGCAGGTTATGTGCTGGCCCTACCTAAGCCAGTCTTCTAGTTAGGCATCACTTGTGTGGCCTACTGGGGAGTTATCTGCTGGTTCACTTATGTATACTCTGCTTAAACTTGAGATTTAAGGGTTTTAGTGCATGCTCTTCATTTTGGATAATGATCCATTGCAAACTCTGAGTTGCTTTAGAAGGTAGGTGGAGTGGCACTTGGCAGTTTGCTGTGGTACATTGTATTTAGTATTTAGCTAGGGTCCAGCAGGCACTGAAAAGCATATACTCTTTTGGGTCCTTTGCTCCTTCCTGGGTCTCTGGTGTTTACTTGTATATATGTCTTCTTGGTTGGTTAGTTTAGGCAGGGCCTTCACCTCAGCTGAGATGTGTGCTGAAATAGAGGTAAATTTTTGACATTTGTTTTTGATTCTTACTTTTAATAATCTGGGTACTCATCAAGTGGGTGGCCAGGCTACAAGTCACCTCATTCTAGAAATTGACTTATAATGAACCCTTGAGAATCATCTGTCCTGTTCAGATAAGTAGGTCTGCTATCCCACCTCTTATACACTTTAATTTTTCCCAAAGTATCCTTCCCAGTCTTGGGTCCTGCTACACTTGGAATGAAGATTGAGACACTTATGCAGCATAAGATTCCCATATGCTGCATAAGTGTCTCAATCTTCAACTTGTCGGTTTTTCAAACCATTCAATACACTTGGAATATTGGACACATGACTCACACATGACCGCCTTATGAAAGAACAATGATTGTCTGCAGGATAGTTAGGCCAAACATCCTTTTGACTGCATATTTTGACTGGTATACAATGCCGACTATATGAAGAATTAGACACATGTGCAACATCTGGGAGTCTTTATTTGTAGATGTTTAGCCATCCAGTGGCTTTATCAATACAAGGACATAATGCAAGATATGCTTCACTACTGTCAAGGTTGATGGACTGAACACGTCAACTTTAGGCTGAGGGAATGATAAACTCAAACTCCTCATTTTCCACCTTTCTCTTCAGTGGACTAAGGAAACCTCTGGATTGCAAGATGTTTCCAGAATAAAGATTCCCATATGTTACAGAAGTGTCTCATTCATCAACTTGTCAGTTTTGTAAACTATTTATTCACTTCCTTACCATGTGGAGTGTAATGACCATGTGAGACCTCTTCAAGGGGGGCTCCTTGGTGCGGTGAAGAGTCTATTGGTCTGGGGAATTAGACCTTTTGGTCTTCTTCCTCAGACTAACCTAATTACCCCTTAATCCCCCCTTTCCTATCCCATCTTCCCTTTCCTCCTCCTTCCCCCCATCCCTCCACTTTCCCTTTCCTGTTTCTGCCTTTGAGGTTGTTTCCGTAGGCTTTGCAGTCCCTAGAACTGAGAAGGGGTTCTGGGGTGCATTTCCTTCCGTTGAGGTCCTTGGTGGTAGTGTAGTTTGCCGTAGAATCTGGATCATTTAGAGATCCTGATCCCTCTCCGGTCTGGTGGCAAAAGCTCTCGCTTCGCACTGTGAGAGTCCGGGTTCGATTCCCGGTGAAGGGGTGGAAACATTGGACATGTTTCCTTACACCGATTGTCTATGTTCACCCATCAGTACAGTGGGTACCTGGGTGTTAGTCGACTGGTGTGGGTTGCATCCTAGGACAAAACTGACCTAATTTGCCTGAAATGCTCTGCATAACAAGTGGCTTTCTATACAGTAGTATGTCATTGATGTCAGCTATGGTCTGTATACCTTGTACATGTACTTGTAGTAAATAAAGATACAGTGGACCCCTGACTTACGATATTAATTCATTCCAGAAGGCTGTTCGGATGCCGTTACCAAACAAATTTGCTCCCATGAGGAATATTGTAAATTAGATTAGTCCGTTTCAGACCCCCAAAAATACACTTACAAAAGGACTTACAAAAATACACTTACATAATTTTTCGAGTTGGGAGCTGATTGTAAGTTGGGGGTCCACTGTATATTATTATGTACTGCCTACCCATGGGCTTATGTACTGCCTACCCATGGGCGAAGATGCTACTCCTGCAATGTAGCCTGCTTAACTTTTGACTGCTGTGAACTTCCATCATCAGTTTATATTGTGGGACACCATTTACAAGTCTGACAGGTGACCCCTACACCACAACAGTGTACAAATTGCTGGCAGTTTGGCCATCCAGCAAAATATTGCAGGTCGATCACTGAATGCTCAGTCTGTGTTGCCAATGACCATACCAATACATCTTGTGGTCTACCTCCCTCCTGCCTTAATTGCCATGAAGCTCATCCATCTTACTCTCGTTGTTGCCAGGTTTACTTGAATGAATGTGAAATCTGTTGTCTCAAAGAGACAGAAGGCTTTACTTATGCCATGGCAGTCTCTCATCTATGCCTCCAGGGGAGACTTCCCCATATTTTTTATTCTTGAGTTACTAAGAGAGCCCCAACCTCTGGGGTTCCAATTCCCACAGTTTCCCCTGCAATCACACCTTCCAGTCTCTCCTCTGTATCTAATTCTGGAGAGGCGCCCTGCTCCACTCTCAGAGAATTGTCATATTCTGCGAATTGCCATATTCTATTGGACTGCCCACTCTTTCAACAAGCATGCAGAATTTACCCCTGATGTTGTCACTGCTCTAATGCCCTTACTTTATCTTCCCTTCTTGTTGATGGACCCTCCTTTGGCCCAGACTCTCTTGTTGACTTTTTGACAGCAATTGATTTACTGCACAAGCTTTGAAGATGATGCCTCTAGCACTCCTCACAGCCCTTTCTACCTTTCCCTCTTGCTGCCTTCTACCCCTGCTCCACTGCACTACATGACCTAATAACAGTCCCTCTCCCTCTTGCTACCCAATACCCCTGCACCCTTCCCTGCCCTACTGCACTGTATGACCCTTGTAGGTTTGGCACTTTATTTTTTATTACAATGACCATGTGAGTTAACATTGAATACGATACAGTAAGTGTAAGATACAGTGGACCCCCGCCTTATGAACGCATCGTGTTACGTTAAATCCGCCATACGAAGCATTTGAACGCAAAAATTTTGCCTCGCCTCACGATAAAAAACTCGCCTTATGTGATTTGTCCGGGACCCAACCCACGTGTGGCCTCAACGCCAGTGTTTACAAGCCAGCCAGTGCGGTCGCATCTACGCATACATTCGGTACATTTCACATTATCCCAGTGTTTTTAGTGCTTGTAACAGCAAAATAAGTCACCATGGACCCCAAGAAAGCTTCTAGTGCCATCCCTGTGGTAAAAAGGGCGAGAATTAGTATGGAATTGAAAAAAGAGATTAAGGAAATGTGTGCAAAGTGGGTTGAGCTGCAAATCTATACGGATGAAAATCACCCTGACACAGCTACTGCAAGCCGTGTTGGCAACCTGTACAATGACAATGTTATGGCCCATTTTAGGAAGGTCTTAAAGGAACGGGAGGTACAGAGCTCTATGGACAGATTTGTTGTGCGACAGAGATCCAGTGACTCTCAAGCTGGTCCTAGTGGCATTAAAAGAAGAAGGGAAGTAACCCCAGAAAAGGACTTGCTACCTCAAGTCCTAATGGAAGGGGATTCCCCTTCTAAACAATAACTTCCACACACTCCCCTCCTCCCATCCCTACAATCATCACCAGATCTTCAATAAAGGTAAGTGTCATGTATTCTATTCTTAGTAGAATAGTAATTGTGTATGTCTTCTTCAGTTTGTATGTATTAAAATTAATATTTCATGTGGCAGATTTTTTTTTTTTTCATACTTTGGGGTGTCAGGAACGGATTAATTTGATTTCCATTATTTCTTATGGGGAAAATTAATTCGACTAACGATAATTTCAGCTTACGATGAGCTCTCAGGAATGGATTAATATCGTAAGGCGGGGGTCCGCTGTAAAAGGTAAGATGGTTCTTAATTTTTTTTTCTGGAGGACATCCCTGCATCATTGATTAATTTAAATGTGAATACAAATGTTTTAGTATGAATATTGAATACATCTAGATAATAAGATGATCAAAAACATCATTATTTTAGCAGTGTGCTCTTTGAATCACGGAAAGAAGCATAGTAATCATTGTGGAGTGGGTAGGATTTCAACCCATGGCGTAGTTTGTCTGCAATCATGTAATAATGATTTTGTGAATTATGATGGCGGCTTAAAGATAAGATAAAGATTTTATTTCTTTGCAACATTTACAATATGTGATTACAATTTTGATTAGTTAAGTACAAAGAAAGCAGCTATCATGCCAGGGTATTTTGGGTAGACTAAACCTAATGTTTACAGACCACATAATACAACCTCTCCTCATTCAAAGACGGAGTTCCGTTCCTAAAACCACGTTGTTAAATGAATTCATCACTAAGTGAGAAGCATGTAATGGTAATGAGTTTGTGTCAACCATCTTTGATATTGTTTTAATGTCACCTTTGTACCTTTTATAACATTTCTGGTATGTTTTTAAATGTTTATACAGTATTATTATTATTATTATCACACTGGCCGATTCCCACCAAGGCAGGGTGGCCCGAAAAAGAAAAACTTCCACCATCATTCACTCCATCACTGTCTTGCCAGAAGGGTGCTTTACACTACAGTTTTTAAACTGCAACATTAACACACCTCCTTCAGAGTGCAGGCACTGTACTTCCCATCTCCAGGACTCAAGTCCGGCCTGCCGGTTTCCCTGAACCCCTTCATAAATGTTACTTTGCTCACACTCCAACAGCACGTCAAGTATTAAAAACCATTTGTCTCCATTCACTCCTATCAAACACGCTCACGCATGCCTGCTGGAAGTCCAAGCCCCTCGCACACAAAACCTCCTTTACCCCCTCCCTCCAACCTTTCCTAGGGCGACCCCTACCCCGCCTTCCTTCCACTACAGACTGATACACTCTTGAAGTCACTCTGTTTCGCTCCATTCTCTCTACATGTCCGAACCACCTCAACAACCCTTCCTCAGCCCTCTGGACAACAGTTTTGGTAATCCCGCACCTCCTCCTAACTTCCAAACTACGAATTCTCTGCATTATATTCACACCACACATTGCCCTCAGACATGACATCTCCACTGCCTCCAGCCTTCTCCTCGCTGCAACATTCATCACCCATGCTTCACACCCATATAAGAGCGTTGGTAAAACTATACTCTCATACATTCCCCTCTTTGCCTCCAAGGACAAAGTTCTTTGTCTCCACAGACTCCTATGTGCACCACTCACCCTTTTCCCCACATCAATTCTATGATTCACCTCATCTTTCATAGACCCATCCGCTGGCATGTCAACTCCCAAATATCTGAATACATTCACCTCCTCCATACTCTCTCCCTCCAATCTGATATCCAATCTTTCATCACCTAATCTTTTTGTTATCCTCATAACCTTACTCTTTCCTGTATTCACTTTTAATTTTCTTCTTTTGCACACCCTACCAAATTCATCCACCAATCTCTGCAACTTCTCTTCAGTGTACTGTATATTGTAATACAGTGGTACCCCGAGTTTTGAACTTAATTCGTTCCAGGAGCTAGTTCTAAAGTCGAAACGTTTGAAACTCGAAGCAGTATTTCCCATAAGAAATAATGTAAATACAATTAATCCGTTTCAGAAACCCAAAAATATTCCCCAAAAAATACATTTTACAGAGCTTAATTATAGTTTTACATACAACATACATACATAGTACAATTAGTAATAGATAAATAAACATTTAAATAAACATTTAAAATAACGTTTTTACTTACCTTTATTAAAGATTGTTGATGGCATCTGGAAGACAGTGAGGAGTGAGGGAGCACTTATTGTTTCGAAGGGAAATCCCCTTCCATAAAGACTTTAGGTGAGAGTAAGACACATGTGCAACATCTGGGTATCTTTATTGTAGACGTTTCGCCATCCAGTGGCTTTATCAATACAAATTCTAGGACATAACTTGAAGACAGTAGAACTATGTACAGAAGATGAGGTAATCAGTCCCTCAACCTAGGAGTAGGTGCAAACAGCACCATAGTCGTGGAGAATCTCCACGACTATGGTGCTGTTTGCACCTACTCCTAGGTTGAGGGACTGATTACCTCATCTTCTGTACATAGTTCTACTGTCTTCAAGTTATGTCCTAGAATTTGTATTGATAAAGCCACTGGATGGCGAAACGTCTACAATAAAGATACCCAGATGTTGCACATGTGTCTTACTCTCATCTTGTCGGTATTATATACCATTTCGTACACAAGACTTTAGGTAACATGTCCTTCTCTGGGGTTACTTCCCTGCTTTGTCTTTTAATGCCACTAGGACCAGCTTGAGAGTCACTGGACCCCTGTCTCACAAAATAACTGTCCACAGTCCTCTGTTTCTGGCACCTCTTTAAGATGTCCCTGAAGTAGGACATAGTTCTGTCACTGAACTTGTTGCAAAGATGCCTTGTTTCAGCTTGCTCATGGTGGTACTTCTCCACAAACCTTTGCACATCATTTCCTAGACAGTACGTCTACCAAGTTTGGAGGATGTGCAGGAACACTGTCCAGTACCAGGAGGCACTAGAGTGGCAATTTATTTTCCAGGAGGTATTTTTTCATACTCAGGCCAAACTCTTCATGGACCCACTCTTTGAAAATTTGCCTTGTGGCCCATGCCCTATTATTAGCTTTCCACAATGCACACAATCTATTCTTGACAACATTGTTTTTCTTGAACATTCGATAGTTGATGCATTCGAAACTCGGGGGTTCCACTGTAAACAGAATAGGGGAAATCAGCTCTTAATATACATTATTTAGGCATGAATACTGGTCAGAGAGCCCGTCGTATGTCCGAGGCAACAGTAAACAAGTACATCACTAAGTGAGGAGAGGCTGTATTAATGCTTTTGAGAGGAGTAAATTTTTATTATACATCATCTTTTTTATTACAATAGAGGTAACTAGTTGTTTACAGTAACTAAATTTATAGTTGAGATGAAGTATATAAAAAATTACAGTATTACAATTTAGCACAATTTACAATAATGAAATTGAAACAATTTTAAGTTTGAAGTAATGATCAAATTGCTGAGCAATCATAAATTATTTAGGGTTTTTTTTTTTTAGTAAGAAGTAGGTGTAAAGTACAGTGCTTGGTTAATTTTGGGTGATGAAGTGATTTCTAAGTAGGACCTTAAATTGATTTACAGACAGTGACCCTTTAATATGTTCTGGCAATGCATTCCAGATCTTCGGGCCCTTTATGTGCATAGCATTTTTGCATAGGGAGAGATGGACACTAGGGATATCAAAGAGTGTTTTGTGCCTTGTGTTTTGCCTGTGTGTTCTGTTGTAGTTATCAAGGAGGAGTTTGAGAGGAGGGTAAATATTGGAGTATAATGTTCTGTGTATGAAGTAGGCACAATAATATGTGTGGATGTTTTGTATGTTAAACAAGTTTAGGCTCTTAAAAGTGGTGGAGTGTGTTGCCTAGTTGGTAATCAGTTGCACAGCAGCTTTTTGTTGGGTCATTAAAGGTTTAACGTGATTGCTGTGGTTGAGCCCCCCCCCCCCACCCTCTTCTTGATGCTGGTGAGGGGCTCTTGATCTTGGGAATTGGATCTGTGATCAGGTTCCCTGACTTAAGCCTGAATACCTTCCATCCCCCCTCCCACATGCGCTATATAATCCTATTGGCTTAATGCTCCCCCATGATTATAATAATGTGGTTGAGCCCCATGCACGAATACCATAGATGAGGTAAGGGTAGATGAGAGAGTGGTAAAGAGCAAGAAGTGCCATTTGGGGTACATAGTACCGTAACTTAGAAAGGATACCTACTATTTTGGAGACTCTTGGATATTTGCTGCATGTGGGTCTGGAATTTGAGACTGCAGTCAAGGTGGAAACCTAGAAATTTGCCATGTGTGTGGGTCTCGAAATGGGGCAACGATTTATCGATGTTTAGCTGAATATTTGAAGCTCTGTTTCCAGACAGCGTGAAGTAGGTTTCCTCTATCTTAGAGTAAGTTGTCTGCAAATAAAATGGGTTTAAGGAGTTTAGATGCATTTGGGAGGTCACTGATGTAAATGAGAAAGAGAAGTGGGCCGAGGATACTCTCCTGTGGGATTCCAACAAGAACAGGTTGTGTAGTGGAGGTAACGCCATTTGTGTATACATACCAATGTCTATTGCTGAGATTTTAAGTAATTGAGTGTCCATTGACCCCGTAATATTCAAGTTTTAGGTGCAATAGGTCATGGTCAGCTGTATCAAATACTTCTTGTAGGTTTATGAAAAATCTCAGGGAAACTTCATTTTTTTCAAGTGCCATTTATAGAAGGTCAAGTACAGTATATGTATAATTGCATCATTAGTACGTTTTTTGCCTAAATCCAAACTGACAGGGGTTAAGTATGTTGTGATATACTAAGGAGTAGACTGGTGAATTATTTTTTCGAAGAGTATGGATGGAAAGGTAGAATATTCAATAGGTTTTTTAAGAAGAGTTGCAATAATGGGTAACAGCGCATGAGAAGCTTTTTTATACATGAGTGGAGGTAGGTTATTTGGGTCTCCTGTCTTGTTCTTTAGTGTTTTGATGATAAACACGTTTTCAGTAGGGTTTGTTTGGGCTAGAAATAGAGTATTTGGGTAGTTATCAGTGAGGTAGTCTTTTGTCTGAGTGTTTAAGTTTGGGTCTTTGTTTGCTAGCTTTGAGGGGACTTGAGCTCAAGTTCGTCATGGCCATGCTGGTGGGAGATTCATCTGTAAAAACTTGCATTTGTGGTCAAGTGGTGGTCATGTTAACCTCCTATGGTGTATAAATATACATAGTTGGATGAATCTTATTGTAACCACCTGGATAAGTGACTTATGCACTGGCTTGGAGTTATCCAGCTCACTCATCATGGGTTCAAACAACACCTGTACTGTGATTTGTTTATAAAATGGTGTTATTATGATTGCATGAATCAGAATCACTGTGGACTTTGAAGTGATTAGAATATTACACCTTTATATTAGTGCCATGCCTCCCTCTCTCTTTGCTAAGTCACAGTCTTTAGCCTGCTCATGGCTTCTTGGTCAGTGGTTTTGAAAGCTAGTCATTTCAAAATACACATCAAGGGAATCTCATATCAGTGATCAGTGACGAGGAAAACAGAATATAATATTTAGTGTAGAGCAGTGAGTGCCATGTTAATACAGTGGACCCCCGCATACCGTTGGCATCACATAACGTTAAATCCGCATAGCGATACATTTTATCACTAAAATTTTGCCTCGCATAGCGCTAAAAAACTCGCTCAACGCTATTCGTCCGAGACGCGTCTATGTGAGGCCTGAGCCAGCCTCACATGTTCCGCCGGTGGCATTGTTTACAAGCCAGCCTCCGCGGTAACATCCAAGCATACAATCGGAACATTTCGTATTATTACAGCGTTTTTGGTGATTTTATCTGCAAAATAAGTGACCATGGGCCCCAAGAAAGCTTCTAGTGCCAACCCTGTGGTAAAAAGGGTGAGAAATATTATCGAAATACTGTGGTACCATGGTCATCTGCTGATGCTGCTGCTGCTGTAGCACTGTCAGCTGCTGCTGCTGCTGTAGTACCGTCTGCTGCTGCTGTAGCACCATCTGCTGCTGCTGTAGCACCGTCTGCTGCTGCTGTAGCACTGCTGCAGCTGCTGCTGTAGCACTGTCAGCTGCTGCTGCTGCTGCTGCTGCTGTACTGTCAGCTGCTGCTGCTGTAGCACTGTCAGCTGCTGCTGCTGCTGCTGCTGCTGCTGCTGCTGTACCACTGTCAGCTGCTGCTGCTGCTGTAGTACTGTCTGCTGCTGCTGTAGCACCATTTGCTGCTGCTGTAGCACTGTCAGCTGCTGCTGCTGCTGTAGCACTGTCAGCTGCTGCTCCTGTAGCACTGTTGTTGGTGTGGCTTATTGAGAATACCAAGAAACAATTAACCCCAGAGGGTTAGCCACCCAGGATAACCCAAAAAAGTCAGTGTCATCGAAGACTGTCTAACTTATTTCCATTGGGGTCCTTAATCTTGTCTCCCAGGATGCAACCCACACCAGTCGACTAACACCCAGGTGAACAGGGAAAAATGCCTGGAACTAGTGCTCATATTGGTGAATTTAAAGCCAGCAAAGGTTGGTTTGAGAGATTTAAGAATCGTAGTGGCATACACAGTGTGATAAGGCCTGTTCTGGAAGAAAATGCCAAACAGGACCTACAGTACTCAGGAGGAAAAGGCACTCCCAGGACACAGTGTCTCATCAGTCATTGCTGCATCTTCAATAAAGGTAAGTGTCATTTATTCTTCATTTAGTAGAGTAGTACATGCACAATATATATTGTGCATGTACTACTCTACTATTGTGCATGTATCCTTCTCTTTGTGTGTAGGAAAATGTATATTTCATGTGGTAAAAAACTTTTTTTTCATACTTTTGGGTGTCTTGCACGGATTAATTTGATTTCCATTATTTCTTATGGGGAAAATTCATTCGCATAACGATAATTTCGCATAACAATGAGCTCTCAGGAACGGATTAATATCGTTATGCGGGGGTCCACTGTACTTAATTAACCAGTTTTACTTATTCAGCACGACATGTGGTTGTTTACCCATATACAATGAACAAGTTTAGTTGTGAATTGGGTCTGGAGTGAATACCCAAATAGTGAAGATAAGATAAGATAAGTATCTTTAGAATTGAAATAAAATAAAAGAAGAAAGAGATTGTCATGGAGGTGACTAAAATTGTTGGAACCATTGTCATATAGTGAGTGAAAATGGTATTGACATAAAGCGATTATATTCCATCAATATGATGACATTTATCGTTGCAGATATACAGTGGACCCCGCATAACGATTACCTCCGAATGCGACCAATTATGTAAGTGTATTTATGTAAGTGCGTTTGTACGTGTATGTTTGGGGGTCTGAAATGGACTAATCTACTTCACAATATTCCTTATGGGAATAAATTCGGTCAGTACTGGCACCTGAACATACTTATGGAGTGAAAAAATATCGTTAACCGGGGGTCCACTGTATAGGGTAGAGTCAAACAATGTTTGTGGCTTTCACAAAGACTCGCATAAAGGATGACAGAGCTGCTGACAAGGGCCAGTATATCTGAAATACGAAGGCACTGGTCAGAGAAATAGCAAATATCGAACTTAAGCTACCAAGGCTTTAGAAGCGAGTCTAAAGAAATATTTCTAAGTACACCGCAGAGAGGAGTTCTTAGTCTCATGCTATTTAATGATCTGATTAATGCTCTCCTAAATGCTTTACCTGCCTCTCCTAAACATATAGCTATAAGCTATGCTGATGACATCATGATCCATACAACAGGACATAAGAAAAGTATCATTCTTAATGAGGTTCAGGCAATATTGACAAGCAAACGACATCCCCCACCCATCTGTTTACAGGGTGAAAACATTAGCTACGGCTAAGGCTAAAGAGGTCTTTGTGGCATTTATGGATTTGGAAAAGGCGTATGACAGGGTGGATAGGGGGGCAATGTGGCAGATGTTGCAAGTGTATGGTGTAGGAGGTAGGTTACTGAAAGCAGTGAAGAGTTTTTACGAGGATAGTGAGGCTCAAGTTAGAGTATGTAGGAAAGAGGGGAATTTTTTCCCAGTAAAAGTAGGCCTTAGACAAGGATGTGTGATGTCACCGTGGTTGTTTAATATATTTATAGATGGGGTTGTAAGAGAAGTAAATGCGAGGGTCTTGGCAAGAGGCGTGGAGTTAAAAGATAAAGAATCACACACAAAGTGGGAGTTGTCACAGCTGCTCTTTGCTGATGACACTGTGCTCTTGGGAGATTCTGAAGAGAAGTTGCAGAGATTGGTGGATGAATTTGGTAGGGTGTGCAAAAGAAGAAAATTAAAGGTGAATACAGGAAAGAGTAAGGTTATGAGGATAACAAAAAGATTAGGTGATGAAAGATTGAATATCAGATTGGAGGGAGAGAGTATGGAGGAGGTGAACGTATTCAGATATTTGGGAGTGGACGTGTCAGCGGATGGGTCTATGAAAGATGAGGTGAATCATAGAATTGATGAGGGAAAAAGAGTGAGTGGTGCACTTAGGAGTCTGTGGAGACAAAGAACTTTGTCCTTGGAGGCAAAGAGGGGAATGTATGAGAGTATAGTTTTACCAACGCTCTTATATGGGTGTGAAGCGTGGGTGATGAATGTTGCAGCGAGGAGAAGGCTGGAGGCAGTGGAGATGTCATGTCTGAGGGCAATGTGTGGTGTGAATATAATGCAGAGAATTCGTAGTTTGGAAGTTAGGAGGAGGTGCGGGATTACCAAAACTGTTGTCCAGAGGGCTGAGGAAGGGTTGTTGAGGTGGTTCGGACATGTAGAGAGAATGGAGCGAAACAGAATGACTTCAAGAGTGTATCAGTCTGTAGTGGAAGGAAGACGGGGTAGGGGTCGGCCTAGGAAGGGTTGGAGGGAGGGGGTAAAGGAGGTTTTGTGTGCGAGGGGCTTGGACTTCCAGCAGGCATGCGTGAGCGTGTTTGATAGGAGTGAATGGAGACAAATGGTTTTTAATACTTGACGTGCTGTTGGAGTGTGAGCAAAGTAACATTTATGAAGGGATTCAGGGAAACCGGCAGGCCGGACTTGAGTCCTGGAGATGGGAAGTACAGTGCCTGCACTCTGAAGGAGGGGTGTTAATGTTGCAGTTTAAAAACTGTAGTGTAAAGCACCCTTCTGGCAAGACAGTGATGGAGTGAATGATGGTGAAAGTTTTTCTTTTTCAGGCCACCCTGCCTTGGTGGGAATCGGCCGGTGTGATAATAAAAAAAAAAAAAAAAATAAAAATAATAATCTTACAGACACCTTGGTGTAGATGTACCCTTTAATAATAATACCATACCACAACTAAATAAGAAATGCAAAGCTAGGCTAAATGCTCTCAAAGCTGTTGCTGGCTAACATAGCCTATGTTAGGTCTTTAACTGATTATGCTCCACCCATGTTGATATTAGATAGGGAAAGTTCTCTCCGACCCTTGGAGTTAATGCAAAACGAAGCCCCCAAAATTGTTCTTCGCTGTCCCAAATTTACCAAGGTTCTTAATGCAAGAAGGAGCTTGGTGTGTCTAGTATCAGTGATAGGATTATTGAGTTTAACTCTGTACTTGGTATTAGACTGTTAAGCAATGAACCAGACACTGTCACTGTGAATCTTATTAAATGTCTAGAAGTAAATTCACATAGATCTAAATGAGTTGTGAAAACATGCAATTATATTAAGTTTTATAACCTGCATGAACTGTATCACTGTAGACAACAAGAGCATTTCACCCCTCCATGGAAGATGTGTTCATTTAATATCACATACCTGCAAGTCCCTCCCAAGAAGCTCATTGATAGTAACCCCTTCCTTAAATCTCTTGTTAAAGCAACTGCTCAAGAAGAAATTTCTCACCTAGCTGGTAGTGCTAATCTATCACATTATATACACTGATAGATGAAAGCAGGAGTCTTCTGGCAGGGCTGCATCTGCTCTTATTGCCACCTCCCTAGTTAAGAATGATAGGATTTTTTAATTAGCCATCCTATTGGTGCTAAAGGTAACTTATGACACTGAGCTTGACTCTGTCATCATTACTGATTCTATGTCATCACTGAAGGCTCTTGACTCACATAGTGACTCCAACAACATGCTCATTGAGAAGTCAGATGCGGATATTCAAAAAATTCAGGAAAAAGGAATTAATGTACAATTGTTATGGATTCCATCACACTGAATTACTCTTTCCTGATATAGTTGATATGTTAGCCAAGAAGAGTACCCTGAAGGAGAATGTAGAATATAACTTTGGTATATCTGTGTCTAGCATTAGCAATAATACAGTATTAGGAGAAATAAATAACAAAACTGTTATAGGAATGAAATTAGAAGCATGAACGTAGATAAGTATGTTTATGGAGCAACTCGTATTATGAACAGACTGACTGATGTTATAGTGGCCAGGCTTAGGGGGAGTATCACACTACCGGTCCTCTTTTCCCCCCTCTCATCTGATTTCTTTCATTTGTGGTGTACGTTAAGAAGTGCTCGCTCTCATTGTGTGTAAGTTTCAATAATATAGCCCCTAAAAAACAACTGAAAAACAAAAGATTTACTAAAAATGACATTTGGCACTCATGATCCCCCAAATGGCACTATGAAAGGTTGTTTGGGGATTTTCTGTTGATAAAACAATGCTAATGCTATGGTCTTATGGTGGGAAACCCTGTAAATATCTTTATTGTGCAAAAAAATAATTGGTAAGTTTTTGACATTTTGGAAAATATCTGCCCTTTACTCCCACACAAATCCCAAAATATTTGGAATATTGCCAGGAAGGAAAAAAAAAACCTGGCAAGAAATGACACACATCTTACAAAACTGAAAACACTTCTGAAGCAGAGGCACAGTCATTGGCCTCCACTCGAGAGCAACAGATATTAGAGCCAGCAAATAAAACCCCCCTAAATTCCATCAATATAATGACATTTGCCTTTGTCAACATACAGGGTTTAATGCCATCAACAAGAAACAAAATTTGTTACATCAAGGTAATGCTCACGGAGTCAAATGCAGTGTTTGCAGCTTTCGCAGAGTCCCACATAAAGGATTATTTTGACAACAAAATATGGATCCCAGGTTGTAACTTATTCAGATGCGACAAACTGAACAGGCAACAAGGGAAGGTTAGCTTGTATGTCAGAGTCACTCATTTGCTCAGAACTACTAAACACCTCAAATGATGTAGGTGAAGTTTTGGCGGTAAAGATTGCAAACCAAAACCTTGTCATTGTGGTTGTGTACAAGCCTCCAGATGCAACTTCCCAGCAATTCCAGGAACAGCTTTTGAAAATTGACCACTGTTTGGAAAATCTCCCAACTCCTGCCCCAAACATTTTGCTACTGGGAGATTTCAACTTGAGACACCTAAAATGAAGGAGTGTAGCAAATAATATTTTAGCAGACATCACCCTAGGAGGCAGCTCAGATTAAAATTCACACACACGCGAGCTATTAAGTCTCTGCACCAAATTCACCTTAAACCAGCAAATATTAGAGCCTACAAGACTAGACAATACGCTGGACCTCATCTTCACTAACAACGATGATATGATACGTAATATAAAAGTATCAAACAATACACTCAGATCACAACATAATAGAGGTACAGATATGTATGCACAGGGCTCTTGACCAGGAAAATGTGATCAGTCATGAAAGTGTCTTCACAAAATTCAACTTCAAAAACAAAAACATACAATGGGAACAAGTCAGCCATGTCCTAAATGAAACAAGCTGGGAAGATATCCTAAACAACATGGATCCAAACCTTTGCCTAGAAAAATTTAACTCTGTGGTCCTTGAGATCTGCTCAAGACACATTCCATTTAGAAAAAGAAAGAGAAGATGGGAACTAGAAAGAGAGAGACACTCCCTATACAGATGAAGGTGAAGAATCACAGAGCTCCTGAAAGGGGCCAGTATTTCTGAAATATGAAGGGAGGCACTGGTTGTTGAAATGGCAAATATTGAACTTAAGCTGAAGGAATCTAATAGGAGACAAGAATTGCAGGAAGAACTAAAAGCCATAAAGGATACTGAAAAAAAAAATGCTTGCTTTTTCTTTTATGCCAAATCTAAGGGAAAAACAACATCCAGTACTGGGCCCCTTCTTAGGCAAGATGGAGTCCCAATACGACTCAGTGTTCAGTGAGCCGTTGCCCAGACTGAGGGTTGACACTCCAAATGAATTCTTTATGAATGAGATGTGAAATTTGGTCATCTCAGAAATTTCTGATATTATCTTAACACCACAAGACTTAGAGAAGGCAATAAATGACATGCTCATGCACTCTGCCCTAGGCCCAGACTCATGGAACTCCATGTTCATCAAGAACTGCAAGAAGCCCCTGTCACATGCCTTCAGCATTCTATGGAGAGGGAGCATGGACACAGGGGTCATCCCTCCCTCCCCAAAAACAACAGACATAGCCCCACTCCACAAAGGTGGCAGTAAAGCAATTGTAAAGATCTTCAGACCAATAGTACAAAAATCTTTGAAAGGGTTTGAAGGAGCAAGATCGCAAACCACCTAGATACCCATCAATTACACAACCCAGGGCAACACGCATTTAGAGCAGGTCACTCCTGCCTGTCCCAGCTACTGGACCACTGTGACAAGCCCTGGATGCTGTAGAGGATAAAATGCAGCTGTAGTATACACAGATTTTGCGAAAGCCTTTGACAAGTGTGACCACAGTGTAATAGGGCACAAAATGCACGATAAAGGAATAACAGGAAAAGTTGGTAGATATATAACTTCCTGAGAAACAGAAAGCAAAGAGTAATAGTAAACGTAAACAGAGTAAAGTCCGAGGCAGCTATAGTGAACAGCTCTGTTCCACAAGGCACAGTACCCTCTCCCATCCTATTCCTCATCCTCATATTTGACAGGGACGCCAAGCACATGATTCTCTTCAAATCGCTTGTGCTCTCTAGGCTGGAATACTGCTGTACACTAATGGCTGGCGACATTGCAGACCTGAAGAGTGTACAAAGAACTTTCCTGGCACACATAAGTGCAATAAGGCACCTAAATTACTGAGAATGGTTAAAGTCCCTTGATTTGTATTTCCTGGAACGCAGGCAAGAGAGATACATGATAATATACACCTGGAAAATCTTAGAGGGATTAGTACCAAACTTGCACACGAAAATCATTCCCTATAAAAGCAAAAGACTCGGCAAGAGATGCAACATTTCCCCAATGAAAAGCAGGGGTGCCATGAGTACACTGAGAGACAACACAATAAGTGTCCGGGGCCCGTGACTGTTCAACTGCCTCCCAGCATACATAAGGGGGATTACTAATAGACCCCTGGCTGTCTTCAAGAAGGTACTGGACAGGCACCTAAAATCATTACCTGATCAGCCTGGCTGTGGTTCATACGTCAGTTTGCGTGCAGCCAGCAGTAACAACCCGGTTGATCAGACACCCACCATGAGGCCTGGTTTAGACGGAGCCACGGGGGCGTTGACCACCGAAACCCTCTCCAGGTATACTCCTGATAGCTAAAACTCTCGCCTCACGTGGCAAGATTCTTGGTTCGATACCCAACCAGGGTAGAAACATTGGGCGTGTTTTTTTACACCTGTTGTCTATGTTCACCCATCAGTAAAATGTTAGTGGACTGGTATGGGTCGCTTCCTGGCACACTGACCTAATTTGCGGGAAATACTCCGCACAAGTGACTTTCTATATAGTAGTATGTCATTGATGTCAACTATGGTGTGTTACATGTACTTGTAGAAATAAATATTATTATTATACCATCAATAAAATGTGGAACAATCATTGTTTTATGATCCCTGTGAAAATCATTTAAATGGGTCTGAAAACAAAATAAGTCAATAGCTTATTTCAGAGATATTTAGCGACAACGCGTGGATACCTCATCACTTGTGAAAACAAAACAAAAAAGATAGAGAAAATCCCCTTTTTTTTTTTAGTTTTTGGGTATGAAATGAGTTATCTAGTATAGTTATCCTCACAAACACTCCATTTTCTCTCATCTAAGTCTCAGGAGGTGAAAGAAGACGGGAATAATCAGAGCGAGAATTATTATCACTGGTGAACTGCAACCACGTCACATTATAAGATAAGATTTCGTTCGGATTTTTAACCGCGGAGGGTTAGCCACCCAGGATAACCCAAGAAAGTCAGTGCGTCATCGAGGACTGTCTAACTTATTTCCATTGGGGTCCTTAATCTTGTCCCCCAGGATGTGACCCACACCAGTCGACTAACACCCAGGTACCTATTTGCTGCTAGGTGCACAGGACAACAGGTGTAAGGAAACGTGTCGAAATGTTTCCACCGCCGGGAATTGAACCCGGGCCCTCCGTGTGTGAAGCGGGAGCTTTAACCACCAGGCCACTGGTCTATTATATTCATTGTACAGTATCTGTCACGTTTATATGTTGTTGATATATTGTATTATGTTATACTAGAACAATTGTGGTAGGTAAATAAGCCCCAGTGTTGATATTAGTGTAATAATAAAGCAGGTTCCCGACTCCGCCTACTCTGTCATGGTGCCAAATCGTCATTTATTGTATTAGAATGATTAATAAATGAAAGAACTAATCAAATTGGAAAATTCAAGGTATGTGAGGATACCAGAGTGGCGCCGTCACCATACATGCTATTATAAATAACCTATACCACGGGTGGGGTTAGAACAATCGCAGGTTCTAACCCCACCCGTGGTATGGTTTGTTTGCAATTGTGTCATTACGATTTCAATACAATAGTGTATTAGGACATAATACATAGTTATATAGGATCCAGATCCAGATACAAGCTGGGTAAACATGCCAAAAGTCCCTTATATGCACAGCATTATGGGCAGGATTAAAATTAATAAGTAATGATATATTCAGTGGTAAAAATTACTGAAAATTTACAATATGATGTACAAATGAGTATTTGAAACAATGAAGTTTAAATATTTCGATTTTGAAACATTATAGTTGTGAATTTGTGGCATTACAATGTTATAACAAGATGATCAATTTGATATTAGTTGTCTTGAAGTTTTAAGAATTAAGTAAATGGGAGATTTATTGGTAAAGTTAAATATTGAGTGTTAATTATTTAGTCCAGAACGAGTGTTTTTTTTTTTTTTTTTTTTAGAGTCTTAAATAATATTTTAGTGAGTCATGCTGGTCATTCAGTGTTAAGGGGACCTATCTTACCTCTAACTTTTCTATAAACATGAAAAAAACTTTTTGGGTTAGTTTTCGAATCTCTGGCAACTTTAATTTCATAGTCCTGTTGAGTTTTTTTTTTTTTATCCCCTTTTTAACATCCCTATTAATGTCAATATACTGATTCATAAGATGACTCTCACCTCTTTTGATGTGCCTCTAAATTTCTTTCTTCAGCTCTAAAAGATATTTGAGCCTATTATTCATCCATTTTGGGTCATTTCTGTTCAATCTAATGTCTTTGAATGGGATAAATGTTCTCTGGGCAACATGTATAGTGTTAATTACTGATTCTATGTCATCACTGAAGGCTCTTGACTCATATAATGACTCCAACAACATGCTCATTGGGGAAGCCAGGTATAGATACTCAAAAATTAGGGACAAAGGAATTAATGTACAATTGCTATGGATCCCATCACACATTGGATTACTCCTTCATGATAAAGTTGATATGTTAGCCAAGAAGAGTATCCAGAAGGAGAACGTAGAATATAACTTTGGTATAACTGTGTCTAGCATTAGGAATAATATTAGGAGAGAAGTAAATAATGAAAATGATTGTTATAGGAATGCAGTTAGAAGCCTGAGTAGATCTATAACCCACTATGATAACATGAACGTAGATAAGTATGTTTATGGAGCAACTTGCAATGTGAACAGACTGACTGATGTTGTAGTGGCCAGGCTTAGGCTTGGTTACAAGTACTTCTGGCAGTTTGGGAGACACACAGATGATGATCAAACTAAATGTAAATTATGTGATCAGGCATATGGTCACTCTCTTGAACACTATGTGCTTAATTGTCCACTTATTGAGGAATACAGAGACAGACAGTATAATAACCTATGTGACATGTCAAGATATCTTATTAATGAAAATAAGATACCAGATATACTAAGCAAATTTCCTAAATTTGCTTGTAACAGATAAGTGAACTATAGATATGTAGATATAAATCCATATGTATTCCTGTTAACCCTTTGGGGCCTAGTTCCTAGGCCTTTTGTGTATCCATATGCTCTCGCGCTACCGTCCACAGGATGGATATGGGGTGCACAATAAACTAGCCACTTCGGTGGCAAAATCTAAAAAAAATCTAAATCATGATCAAACCAAATACAATGTGACCAGCTGTATGGTCACCCTCAAGGAAGGTTCCTTGATGTTGGTCAGGGGCTCTTGATTTAGGGAATTGGATCTATGCTCCAGTTCCCCGAATTAAGCCTGAATGCCTTCCACATCCCTCCCCTAGGCGCTGTATAATCCTCCGGGTTTAGCGCTTCTCCCTTGATTATAATAATAATGAGCAATATAGAGATAGTATGACAGCCTATGTGACATGGTAATGAAAATAACATACCAGATATATTAAGCAAATTTCCTAAATTTGCTTTCTAACTGGTAAGTGAACTGTAGATGTAAATGTACTGATGTGATGCACAACTAGCCGCTTGGGTGGCAACATCTTATCTGGTCTGTGTAAGTGATGTTAGCTCTGGTCTGTATAAGTGGTGTTAGCTGTGGTCTGTGTAAGTGATGTTAACTGTGGTCTGTATAAGTGGTGTTAGCTGTGGTCTGTGTAAGTGATGTTAGCTCTGGTCTGTATAAGTGGTGTTAGCTGTGGTCTGTAGAAGTGATGTTAGCTGTGGTCTGTATAAGTGGTGTTAGCTGTGGTCTGTGTAAGTGATGTTAGCTCTGGTCTGTATAAGTGGTGTTAGCTGTGGTCTGTGTAAGTGATGTTAACTGGTCTGTATAAGTGGTGTTAGCTGTGGTCTGTATAAGTGATGTTAGCTGTGGTCTGTATTGATGCTAGCTGTGGTCTGTATAAGTGATGCTAGCTGTGGTCTGTATAAGTGATGTTAGCTGTGGTCTGTATTGATGTTCGCTGTGGTCTGTATAAGTGATGCTAGCTGTGGTCTGTATAACTGATGCTAGCTGTGGTCTGTATAAGTGATGTTAGCTGTGGTCTGTATAAGTGATATTAGCTGTGGTCTGTATTGATGTTAGCTGTGGTCTGTATAAGTGATGTTAGCTGTGGTCTGTATTGATGTTAGCTGTGGTCTGTATAAGTGATGTTAGCTGTGGTCTGTATTGATGTTAGCAGACACTGCAAAGCTCCAGGCGGACATCAACCAAATCTTTCAGTGGGCTGCAGAAAACAATATGAAGTTCAACGATGAGAAATTTCAATTACTCAGATATGGTAAACATGAGGAAATTAAATCTTCATCAGAGTACAAAACAAATTCTGGCCACAAAATAGAGCGAAACACCAACGTCAAAGACCTGGGAGTGATCATGTCGGAGGATCTCACCTTCAAGGACCATAACATTGTATCAATCGCATCTGCTAGAAAAATGACAGGATGGATAATGAGAACCTTCAAAACTAGGGAGGCCAAGCCCATGATGACACTCTTCAGGTCACTTGTTCTATCTAGGCTGGAATATTGCTGCACACTAACAGCACCTTTCAAGGCAGGTGAAATTGCCGACCTAGAAAATGTACAGAGAACTTTCACGGCGCGCATAACGGAGATAAAACACCTCAATTATTGGGAGCACTTGAGGTTCCTAAACCTGTATTCCCTGGAACGCAGGAGGGAGAGATACATGATTATATACACCTGGAAAATCCTAGAGGGACTAGTACCGAACTTGCACACGAAAATCACTCACTACGAAAGCAAAAGACTTGGCAGACGATGCACCATCCCCCCAATGAAAAGCAGGGGTGTCACTAGCACGTTAAGAGACCATACAATAAGTGTCAGGGGCCCGAGACTGTTCAACTGCCTCCCAGCACACATAAGGGGGATTACCAACAGACCCCTGGCAGTCTTCAAGCTGGCACTGGACAAGCACCTAAAGTCAGTTCCGGATCAGCCGGGCTGTGGCTCGTACGTTGGTTTGCGTGCAGCCAGCAGCAACAGCCTGGTTGATCAGGCTCTGATCCACCAGGAGGCCTGGTCACAGACCGGGCCGCGGGGGCGTTGACCCCCGGAACTCTCTCCAGGTAAACTCCAGGTGGTCTGTATAAGTGATGTTAGCTGTGGTCTGTATAAGTGATGCTAGCTGTGATCTGTATAAGCGGTGTTAACTGTCGTCTGTATAAGTGATGTGAGCTGTGGTCTGTATAAGTGATGTTAGCTGTGGTCTGTATAAGTGATGTTAGCTGTGGTCTGTATAAGTGATGTTAGCTGTGGTCTGTATAAGTGATGTTAGTTGTGGTCTTTATAAGTGATGTTAGCTGTGGTCTTTATAAGTGATGCTAGCTGTGGTCTTTATAAGTGATGCTAGCTGTGGTCTGTATAAGTGATGCTAGCTGTGGTCTGTATAAGTGATGCTACCTGTGGTCTGTATAAGTGATGCTAGCTGTGGTCTGTATAAGTGATGCTAGCTGTGGTCTGTATAAGAGATGCTAGCTGTGGTCTGTATAAGTGATGCTAGCTGTGGTCTGTATAAGTGATGCTAGCTGTGATCTGTATAAGCGGTGTTGGCTGTGGTCTGTATAAGTGATGTTAGCTGTGGTCTGTTTAAGTGATGTTAGCTGTGGTCTGTATAAGTGATGCTAGCTGTGGTCTGTATAAGTGATGCTAGCTGTGGTCTGTATAAGTGATGTTAGCTGTGGTCTGTATAAGTGATGCTAGCTGTGGTCTGTATAAGCAGTGTTAGCTGTGGTCTGTATAAGTGATGTTAGCTGTGGTCTGTATCAGTGATGTTAGCTGTGGTCTGTATAAATGATGTTAGCTGTGGTCTGTATAAGTGATGCTAGCTGTGGTCTGTATAAATGATGTTAGCTGTGGTCTGTATAAGTGATGCTAGCTGTGGTCTGTATAAGTGATGCTAGCTGTGGTCTGTATAAGTGATGCTAGCTGTGGTCTGTATAAGTGATGATAGCTGTGGTCTGTATAAGTGATGCTAGCTGTGGGCTGTATAAGTGATGATAGCTGTGGTCTGTATAAGTGATGCTAGCTGTGGTCTGTATAAGTGATGCTAGCTGTGGTCTGTATAAGTGATGCTAGCTGTGGTCTGTATAAGTGATGCTAGCTGTGGTCCGTATAAGTGATGCTAGCTGTGGTCTGTATAAGTGATGCTAGCTGTGGTCTGTATAAGTGATGCTAGCTGTGGTCTGTATAAGTGATGCTAGCTGTGGTCTGTATAAGTGATGTTAGCTGTGGTCTGTATATGTGATGTTGGCTGTGGTCTGTAGTGATGTTAGCTGTGGTCTGTATAAGTGATGCTAGCTGTGGTCTGTATTGATGTTAGCTGTGGTCTGTATAAGTGATATTAGCTGTGGTCTGTATTGATGTTAGCTGTGGTCTGTATAAGTGATATTAGCTGTGGTCTGTATAAGTGATGTTAGCTGTTTTCTGTATTGATGTTAGCTGTGGTCTGTATAAGTGATGTTAGCTGTGGTCTGTATAAGTGATGCTAGCTGTGGTCTGCTATCTGTGATCTGTATAAGCGGTGTTAGCTGTGGTCTGTATAAGTGATGTTAGCTGTGGTCTGTATAAGTGATGTTAGCTGTGGTCTGTATAAATGATGTTAGCTGTGGTCTGTATAAGTGATGCTAGCTGTGGTCTGTATAAATGATGTTAGCTGTGGTCTGTATAAGTGATGCTAGCTGTGGTCTGTATAAGTGATGCTAGCTGTGGTCTGTATAAGTGATGCTTGCTGTGGTCTGTATAAGTGATGCTAGCTGTGGTCTGTATAAGTGATGCTAGCTGTGGTCTGTATAAGTGATGCTAGCTGTGGTCTGTATAAGTGATGCTAGCTGTGGTCTGTATAAGTGATGCTAGCTGTGGTCTGTATAAGTGATGTTAGCTGTGGTCTGTATATGTGATGTTAGCTGTGGTCTGTATTGATGTTAGCTGTGGTCTGTATAAGTGATGCTAGCTGTGGTCTGTATAACTGATGCTAGCTGTGGTCTGTATAAGTGATGTTAGCTGTGGTCTGTATAAGTGATATTAGCTGTGGTCTGTATTGATGTTAGCTGTGGTCTGTATAAGTGATGTTAGCTGTGGTCTGTATTGATGTTAGCTGTGGTCTGTATAAGTGATGTTAGCTGTGGTCTGTATTGATGTTAGCTGTGGTCTGTATAAGTGATGTTAGCTGTGGTCTGTATAAATGATGTTAGCTGTGGTCTGTATGAGTGATGTTAGCTGTGGTCTGTATAAGTGATGCTAGCTGTGATCTGTATAAGCGGTGTTAGCTGTGGTCTGTATAAGTGATGTTAGCTGTGGTCTGTATAAGTGATGTTAGCTGTGGTCTGTATAAGTAATGTTAGCTGTGGTCTGTATAAGTGATGCTAGCTGTGGTCTGTATAAATGATGTTAGCTGTGGTCTGTGTAAGTGATGCTAGCTGTGGTCTTTATAAGTGATGTTAGCTGTGGTCTGTGTAAGTGATGCTAGCTGTGGTCTTTATAAGTGATGTTAGCTGTGGTCTTTATAAATGATGCTAGCTGTGGTCTTTATAAGTGATGCTAGCTGTGGTCTGTATAAGTGATGCTAGCTGTGGTCTGTATAAGTGATGGTAGCTGTCGTCTGTATAAGTGATGCTAGCTGTGGTCTGTATAAGTGATGCTAGCTGTGGTGTGTATAAGGGATGCTAGCTGTGATCTGTATAAGCAGTGTTAGCTGTGGTCTGTATAAGTGATGTTAGCTGTGGTCTGTATAAGTGATGTTAGCTGTGGTCTGTATAAGTGATGCTAGCTGTGGTCTGTATAAGTGATGTTAGCTGTGGTCTGTATAAGTGATGCTAGCTGTGGTCTGTATAAGTGATGCTAGCTGTGATCTGTATAAGCGATGTTAGCTGTGGTCTGTATAAGTAATGTTAGCTGTGGTCTGTATAAGTGATGCTAGCTGTGGTCTGTATAAATGATGTTAGCTGTGGTCTGTATAAGTGATGCTAGCTGTGGTCTGTATAAGTGATGCTAGCTGTGGTCTGTATAAGTGATGCTAGCTGTGGTCTGTATAAGTGATGCTAGCTGTGGTCTGTATAAGTGATGCTAGCTGTGGTCTGTATAAGTGATGCTAGCTGTGGTCTGTATAAGTGATGCTAGCTGTGGTCTGTATAAGTGATGCTAGCTGTGGTCTGTATAAGTGATGCTAGCTGTGGTCTGTATAAGTGATGCTAGCTGTGGTCTGTATAAGTGATGCAAGCTGTGGTCTGTATAAGTGATGCTAGCTGTGGTCTGTATAAGTGATGCTAGCTGTGGTCTGTATAAGTGATGCTAGCTGTGGTCTGTATAAGTGATGCTAGCTGTGGTCTGTATAAGTGATGCTAGCTGTGGTCTGTATAAGTGATGCTAGCTGTGGTCTGTATAAGTGATGCTAGCTGTGGTCTGTATAAGTGATGCTAGCTGTGGTCTGTATAAGTGATGCTAGCTGTGGTCTGTATAAGTGATGCTAGCTGTGGTCTGTATAAGTGATGCTAGCTGTGGTCTGTATAAGTTGTACACGGTTGTGTTGACATCGTTACGTCATTCGATGTTTTAGCAAGTACTGTTGTTTTTCATACACAAATTTTACAGGCCAAGAGCTGTTATCCAACCTCAGCTCATTTCAAAGCCCAGCAGTATCTAAGGTCTTCTCCCATCCCCCAGGATGCCACCCACAGTAGTCGACTAACGCCTACTTACTGCTAGGTGAACAGGGACACCAGGTGTAAGGAAATATGCCCAACGTTTCCACCCGTGGTGGGGATCAAACCTTGGACACTCATTTTGTGAGCTGAGTGTGCTGCCAACCAGGCGACGTGTGTAGCAGCAGTGAGATGGACGTAGATGAGATGTTATGTAACAAGTGATCAAGTTGCTCATTGTTGTGGCTGTGAGAGAGAGAGACTTAAGTCGGGTGTGTGTGAGTGTAGTCAGGTCTCAGTCGGGTGTGTGAGTGTAGTCAGGTACGCCAGGCCGAGATGTTGCTACACTCTGTGAGACACAGTATGTTGGCATGTATGTGTGGCTGCCGGACTTTGTGTAGTGTACCACAGAAACTGTGTAGTGTACCACAGAGACTGTGTAGTGTACCACAGAGACTGTGTAGTGTATCACAGAGAGACTGTAGTGTGCCACAGAGACTGTGTAGTAGGCTCCTCACAACCATGACACAAAACAACGCTATCACCACCACTGTTGGAGACGCTGACGGCAGGTTGTTGGAGAAGGTGTTGTCGCTGGTGGAGAGCCACAAACTGCCCATCAACGAAACTCAGCTGGGAAAAGTGGTGGAGTTCCTGCAGCCACACAAGCTACAGGTCAGTTATCTTACTAAGTAAATTTGCTTAGACACAGGTACACATAAGTGCAGTTATCATACATAGTAACATATGTGTAAAATACCTACTTACTAATTCTCTAATGCCTCGTCGGACTCATTCTAGCAGCTGGTAGTAACTTCTAGTTTTAAAAGTCTAAATTTATATGCTCCGTGGCTTGGTTGGCAAAGCTCTCGCTTCGAACGCGGAGGACCCGGGTTCGATTCCCGATGGGATGAAAACATTTCGACGAGTTTCCTTATACTTGTCCTGTTCACCTAGCAGCAAATAGGTACCTGGGTGTTAGTTGACTGGTGTGGGTCGCATCCTGGGGGACAAGATTGAGGACCACAATAGAAATAAGTTAGACAGTCCTCGATGACGCACTGACTTTCTTGTGTTATCCTGGGTGGCTAACCTCAGATTATCCAGCTGTATCCAAGGTACACTATCCAAGGTACACTATCGCTCCACAGAATACCACCAACAATAGTCGACCATCGTTCAGGTACCTAATTACTATCAGGTTTACCTGGAGTTTACCTGGAGAGAGTTCCGGGGGTCAACGCCCCCGCGGCCCGGTCTGTGACCAGGCCTCCTGGTGGATCAGAGCCTGATCAACCAGGCTGTTGCTGCTGGCTGCACGCAAACCAACGTACGAGCCACAGCCCGGCTGGTCAGGAACCGACTTTAGGTGCTTGTCCAGTGCCAGCTTGAAGACTGCCAGGGGTCTGTTGGTAATCCCCTTTATGTGTGCTGGGAGGCAGTTGAACAGTCTCGGGCCCCTGACACTTATTGTATGGTCTCTTAACGTGCTAGTGACACCCCTGTTTTTCATTGGGGGGATGGTGCATCGTCTGCCAAGTCTTTTGCTTTCGTAGTGAGTGATTTTCGTGTGCAAGTTCGGTACTAGTCCCTCTAGGATTTTCCAGGTGTATATAATCATGTATCTCCCGCCTGCGTTCCAGGGAATACAGGTTCAGGAACCTCAAGCGCTCCCAGTAATTGAGGTGTTTTATCTCCGTTATGCGCGCCGTGAAGGTTCTCTGTACATTTTCTAGGTCAGCAATTTCACCTGCCTTGAAAGGTGCTGTTAGTGTGCAGCAATATTCCAGCCTAGATAGAACAAGTGACCTGAAGAGTGTCATCATGGGCTTGGCCTCCCTAGTTTTGAAGGTTCTCATTATCCATCCTGTCATTTTTCTAGCAGATGCGATTGATACAATGTTATGGTCCTTGAAGGTGAGATCCTCCGACATGATCACTCCCAGGTCTTTGACGTTGGTGTTTCGCTCTATTTTGTGGCCAGAATTTGTTTTGTACTCTGATGAAGATTTAATTTCCTCGTGTTTACCATATCTGAGTAATTTAAATTTCTCATCGTTGAACTTCATATTGTTTTCTGCAGGTGAACAGAGGCAACGAGTGGAAATTTTTCAATATTATGCACACCATACCCATGGTGTGGGTGGTAGTCACACCATTCCCATGGTGTGGGTGGTAGTCACACCATACCCATGGTGTGGGTGGTAGTCACCATACCCATGGTGTGGGTGGTAGTCACACCATTCCCATGGTGTGGGTGGTAGTCACACCATACCCATGGTGTGGGTGGTAGTCACACCATACCCATGGTATGGGTGGTAGTCACATCATACCCATGGTGTGGGTGGTAGTCACCATACCCGTGGTGTGGGTGGTAGTCACACCATATCCGTGGTGTGGGTGGTAGTCACACCATATCCATGGTGTGGGTGGTAGTCACACCATACCCATGGTGTGGGTGGTAGTCACCATACCCGTGGTGTGGGTGGTAGTCGCACCATACCCATGGTGTGGGTGGTAGTCACCATACCCATAGTGTGAGTGGTAGTCACACTATACCCATGGTGTGGGTGGTAGTTAAAGGATTACAGAGGTACATAATGGGTCCAGGAACTAGGCCCCAAAGTTTTGATAGCTGAACAAGTTACAGTGATAATTACCTGGAGTTTACCTGGAGAGAGTTCCGGGGGTCAACGCCCCCGTGGCCCTGTCTGTGACCAAGTTACAGTGGTAATGAACAAGTTACAATGGTAGTGAACAAGTTACAGTGATAATGAACAAGTTACACTGGTAATGAACAAGTTACAGTGATAATTCAGTTCAATTCAGATTTATTCTCTATAAGGGTTACAATGTGGGGTTTACAGGTTTTGGGTATTGTGTGGTTTACATGTTATAAAATACTAATTACAGAGGGGGCCACTAGGACACCTAGCATGGCTAGGCATTTCGGGAAGACTTAGATTAATTCTTAACATTAAATCCTTACAGATGATGGTATTAAGGCTAAGTGACTACATCATAATTTGTGAGTTTAGCAATGTGAATGCTTTTGTTTTGGCACAATACAAAGTGTCTATATTGGAGTATCATAGGCAAACTTATGACTAGTTAGGATTTATTATTTTAAGATTAAGATTAGTATTTCTGGGTTTATAGTCAGTGGGTGAGTGAGTGTAATTGTGAACCACCAGGTGGTTATCATGTAGTTAGTTGTCGGGGTGGATCAGGGAGATAAGATGTTTTCTAACTGTAGTTTTGAAAGTGATGAATGTGTCTGCAGTTCTAGAGTTTTCAGGTAGGGTGTTCCAGATTTTAGGTCCTTTGAAATACATTGAAATTTTGTAAAGGTTTAGTCGAACACGGGGAATGTCAGAGATGTTTGTGTCTGGTGTTATGCCTGTGGATCCTGTCAAAACTATCAAGAAAGCGTTTTTGGTCAAGGTTAATATTGGAATTTGAGGTCCTGTAGATATAGACTGCACAGTAGTAGGTGTAGATGTTCTGAACAGGGAGTGAGTTTAGATCTATGAAGAGTGGGGGGGGGTGAGTTGCCAGGGATGGGATTTAGTGATTATTCTTACTGCGGCTTTTTGTTGGGTTATTATTGGCTTTAGGTGTGTTGCTGCAGTTGAACCCCAAGCACAGATAGCATAGGTGAGGTATGGATATATAAGTGAATGGTATAGTGTGAGAAGTGCAGTTTGCGGCACGTAGTATCGTATCTTGGAGAGGATCCCCACCATTTTGGATACTTTTTTTATGTGTTGGATATGGGTGCTGAAATTTAGGTTGTTGTTGAGGTATAGGCCAAGGAATTTGCCCTCATTATGTCTGGCAATTAGTGTTGTCGATCTTAATGTTAAGTTGCGCAACACCTGCTCTGCTACCAAACATAATATAGTAGGTTTTGCCAGTGTTAAGTGTAAGTTTATTGGCTGTCATCCAAGTCGATATTTTGAGCAGCTCCTCGTTAACAATGGTGTTGAGAGTGGCAAGATTAGGGTGCGAGATGACATAAATCGTGTCGTCAGCAAAGAGAATGGGTTTCAGGTGTTGGGATATGTTTGGAAGATCATTGATGTAAATGAGGAAGAGCAGGGGTCCAAGGACACTTCCCTGCGGAACTCCAGTATCAAGTGGCCGTATTGATGAGGCTGTGTCTTTAATGGTGACATACTGATACCTATTAGAAAGGTAGGATTTAAAATATGCAAGCGCATGGCCTCTTATACCATAGTGGTCAAGTTTGTGGAGTAGGATGCCGTGGTCTACTGTGTCAAACGCTTTTCTTAGGTCAATAAAAATTCCTAGCGGATATTCCTTATTTTCCAATGCAGGTCTAGCATTTTTATAATTGCATCATTAGTGCTTTTATTTTTCCTGAATCCAAATTGGCAGGGGTTGAGTATGTTTTGTGACGTTATAAATGAATATAGTCTCCTGTGCACGAGTTTCTCGAAGATTTTGGATAGCAATGGTAAGTTTGATATTAGCCTATAGTTGTTTACGTCTGTAGGGTCACCACCTTTATGTATTGGTGTAACCCTTGCTGTCTTGAGTAGTGTCGGGAAAGTGCTAGTTTCTAGTGACTTGTTAAAAAGTAATGTAATAGCATGTGAAAGGACATAATGGTGGGACATGAGACATTCCCTGAGTTATTTTTAAAAGACTTAATGATCACGGTGACTTCTGTGGGCTCGGTTGGTACAAGATAGAAGGAATTTGGGAAATTCCCATCTAGGTAGTCCCCGGCACGGGCATTGGTACGTGGGATTTTACTGGCGAGATTAGATCCTATGTTTGAGAAGAAGTCGTTTATCTTGTTAGCTGTATCAGTGGGATGCAGTGGTGTTTTATGAGGTTTAGTTAGAACAACATTCTTGAGTGATAATTAACAAGTTACAGTGATAATGAGAAAGTTACAGTGATAATGAACAAGTTACAGTGATAATTAACAAGTTACAGTGATAATTAACAAATTACAGTGATAATTAACAAGTTACATTGGCAATGAACCAGTTACAGTGATAATTAACAAGTTACAGATATAATTAACAATTTACAGTGATAATGAGCAAGTTACAGTGATAATGAACAAGTTACAGTGGTAATTAACAAGTTACAGTGATAATTAACAAGTTACAGTGATAATTAACAAGTTACAGTGGTAATTAAAAAGTTACAGTGATAATTAACAAGTTACAGTGATAATTAACAAGCTACAGTGATAATTAACAAGTTACAGTGATAATTAACAAGTTACAGTGATAATTAACAAGTTACAGTGGTAATTAACAAGTTACAGTGATAATTAACAAGTTACAGTGATAATTAACAAGTTACAGTGATAATTAACAAGTTACAGTGATAATTAACAAGTTACAGTGATAATTAACAAGTTACAGTGGTAATTAACAAGTTACAGTGATAATTAACAAGTTACAGTGATAATTAACAAGTTACAGTGATAATTAACAAGTTACAGTGATAATTAACAAGTTACAGTGATAATTAACAAGTTACAGTGATAATTAACAATTTACAGTGATAATTAACAAGTTACAGTGATAATTAACAATTTACAGTGATAATTAACAAGTTACAGTGATAATTAACAAGTTACAGTGATAATTAACAAGCTACAGTGATAATTAACAAGTTACAGTGATAATTAACAAGTTACAGTGATAATTAACAAGTTACAGTGATAATTAACAAGTTACAGTGATAATTAACAAGTTACAGTGATAATTAACAAGTTACAGTGATAATTAACAAGTTACAGTGATAATTAACAAGTTACAGTGATAATTAACAAGTTACACTGATAATTAACAAGTTACAGTGATAATTAACAAGTTACAGTGATAAATAACAAGTTACAGTGATAATTAACAAGTTACAGTGGTAATTAACAAGTTACAGTGATAATTAACAAGTTACAGTGATAATTAACAAGCTACAGTGATAATTAACAAGTTACAGTGATAATTAACAAGTTACAGTGATAATTAACAAGTTACAGTGATAATTAACAAGTTACAGTGATAATTAACAAGTTACAGTGATAATTAACAATTTACAGTGATAATTAACAAGTTACAGTGATAATTCATACCCATCCTGTGGGTGGTAGTCACACCATACCCATCCTGTGGGTGGTAGTCACACCATACCCATCCTGTGGGTGGTAGTCACACCATACCCATCCTGTGGGTGGTAGTCACACCATACCCATCCTGTGGGTGGTAGTCACACCATACCCATCCTGTGGGTGGTAGTCACACCATACCCATCCTGTGGGTGGTAGTCACACCATACCCATCCTGTGGGTGGTAGTCACACCATACCCATCCTGTGGGTGGTAGTCACACCATACCCATCCTGTGGGTGGTAGTCACACCATACCCATCCTGTGGGTGGTAGTCACACCATACCCATCCTGTGGGTGGTAGTCACACCATACCCATCCTGTGGGTGGTAGTCACACCATACCCATCCTGTGGGTGGTAGTCACACCATACCCATCCTGTGGGTGGTAGTCACACCATACCCATCCTGTGGGTGGTAGTCACCCCATACCCATCCTGTGGGTGGTAGTCACACCATACCCATCCTGTGGGTGGTAGTCACACCATACCCATCCTGTGGGTGGTAGTCACACCATACCCATCCTGTGGGTGGTAGTCACACCATACCCATCCTGTGGGTGGTAGTCACACCATACCCATCCTGTGGGTGGTAGTCACACCATACCCATCCTGTGGGTGGTAGTCACACCATACCCATCCTGTGGGTGGTAGTCACACCATACCCATCCTGTGGGTGGTAGTCACACCATACCCATCCTGTGGGTGGTAGTCACACCATACCCATCCTGTGGGTGGTAGTCACACCATACCCATCCTGTGGGTGGTAGTCACACCATACCCATCCTGTGGGTGGTAGTCACACCATACCCATCCTGTGGGTGGTAGTCACACCATACCCATCCTGTGGGTGGTAGTCACACCATACCCATCCTGTGGGTGGTAGTCACACCATACCCATCCTGTGGGTGGTAGTCACACCATACCCATCCTGTGGGTGGTAGTCACACCATACCCATCCTGTGGGTGGTAGTCACACCATACCCATCCTGTGGGTGGTAGTCACACCATACCCATCCTGTGGGTGGTAGTCACCATACCATACACCATCCTGTGGGTGGTAGTCACACCATACCCATCCTGTGGGTGGTAGTCACACCATACCCATCCTGTGGGTGGTAGTCACACCATACCCATCCTGTGGGTGGTAGTCACACCATACCCATCCTGTGGGTGGTAGTCACACCATACCCATCCTGTGGGTGGTAGTCACACCATACCCATCCTGTGGGTGGTAGTCACACCATACCCATCCTGTGGGTGGTAGTCACACCATACCCATCCTGTGGGTGGTAGTCACACCATACCCATCCTGTGGGTGGTAGTCACACCATACCCATCCTGTGGGTGGTAGTCACACCATACCCATCCTGTGGGTGGTAGTCACACCATACCCATCCTGTGGGTGGTAGTCACACCATACCCATCCTGTGGGTGGTAGTCACACCATACCCATCCTGTGGGTGGTAGTCACACCATACCCATCCTGTGGGTGGTAGTCACACCATACCCATCCTGTGGGTGGTAGTCACACCATACCCATCCTGTGGGTGGTAGTCACACCATACCCATCCTGTGGGTGGTAGTCACCCCATACCCATCCTGTGGGTGGTAGTCACCCATACCCATCCTGTGGGTGGTAGTCACACCATACCCATCCTGTGGGTGGTAGTCACCCATACCCATCCTGTGGGTGGTAGTCACACCATACCCATCCTGTGGGTGGTAGTCACACCATACCCATCCTGTGGGTGGTAGTCACCCCATACCCATCCTGTGGGTGGTAGTCACACCATACCCATCCTGTGGGTGGTAGTCACACCATACCCATCCTGTGGGTGGTAGTCACACCATACCCATCCTGTGGGTGGTAGTCACACCATACCCATCCTGTGGGTGGTAGTCACCCCATACCCATCCTGTGGGTGGTAGTCACCCCATACCCATCCTGTGGGTGGTAGTCACCCCATACCCATCCTGTGGGTGGTAGTCAGACTCTGTATACCATTTACGTCAGGCCCATACTGGAGTATGCAGCACCAGTTTGGAATCCACACCTAGTCAAGCACGTCAAGAAATTAGAGAAAGTGCAAAGGTTTGCAACAAGACTAGTCCCAGAGCTACGGGGATTGTCCTACGAAGAAAGGTTGAGGGAAATCGGCCTGACGACACTGGAGGACAGGAGGGTCAGGGGAGACATGATAACGACATATAAAATACTGCGCGGAATAGACAAGGTGGACAAAGACGGGATGTTCCAGAGATGGGACACAGACACAAGAGGTCACAATTGGAAGTTGAAGACTCAGATGAATCAAAGGGATGTTAGGAAGTATTTCTTCAGTCATAGAGTAGTCAGGCCGTGGAATAGCCTAGAAAGTGACGTAGTGGAGGCGGGAACCATACATAGTTTTAAGGCGAGGTATGATAGAGCTCATGGGGCAGGGAGAGAGAGGACCTAGTAGCAATCAGCGAAGAGGCGGGGCCAGGAGCTGTGACTCGACCCCTGCAACCACAAATAGGTGAGTACAAATAGGTGAGTACACACACACACACACACACACACACACACACACACACACACACACACACACACACACACACACACACACACACACACACACACACACACACACACACACACACACACACACACACACACACACACACACACACACACACACACACACACACACACACACACACACACACACACACACACACACACACACACACACACACACACACACACACACACACACACACACACACACACACACACACACACACACACACACACACACACACACACACACACACACACACACACACACACACACACACACACACACACACACACACACACACACACACACACACACACACACACACACACACACACACACACACACACACACACACACACACACACACACACACACACACACACACACACACACACACACACACACACACACACACACACACACACACACACACACACACACACACACACACACACACACACACACACACACACACACACACACACACACACACACACACACACACACACACACACACACACACACACACACACACACACACACACACACACACACACACACACACACACACACACACACACACACACACACACACACACACACACACACACACACACACACACACACACACACACACACACACACACACACACACACACACACACACACACACACACACACACACACACACACACACACACACACACACACACACACACACACACACACACACACACACACACACACACACACACACACACACACACACACACACACACACACACACACACACACACACACACACACACACACACACACACACACACACACACACACACACACACACACACCACACACACACACACACACACACACACACACACACACACACACACACACACACACACACACACACACACACACACACACACACACACACACACACACACACACACACACACACACACACACACACACACACACACACACACACACACACACACACACACACACACACACACACACACAAACACACACACACACACACACACACACACACACACACACACAAATGAGTCAGAGAGATATTAGGAAGTATTTCTTCAGTCATAGAGTTGTAAGGCAGTGGAATAGCCTAGAAAATGACGTAGTGGAGGCAGGAACCATACACAGTTTTAAGACGAGGTTTGATAAAGCTCATGGAGCGGGGAGAGAGAGGGCCCAGTAGCAACCGGTGAAGAGGCGGGGCCAGGAGCTAAGACTCGACCCCTGCAACCACAAATAGGTGAGTACAAATAGGTGAGTACACGCATAGCAGCGAAAGCCAAATCTGACCCGAAGCTGTTATACAGCCACATCAGGAGGAAAAGCAATGAGCATGTCATCCAGGAAAATTGGAAGAAATATAGAAGGCAAAGGAGGAGAGACAACAAGAAATGACCGTGAAGTATATGAGGAACTCAACAAGAGATTTTAAGAAGTGTTCACTGAGGAGACAGAAAGGGCTCCAGAAAGACGGAGTGGGGCACACCATCAAGTGCTGGACACAGTACACACAACCGAGGAAGAAGTGAAGAGGCTTCTGAGTGAGCTAGATACCTCAAAGGCAATGAGGCCAGATAACATCTCTCCATGGGTCCTGAGAGAGGGAGCAGAGGTGCTATGTGTACCCCTAACAATATTCAATACATCTATCGAAACAGGGAGATTGCCTGAGGCATGGAAGACAGCAAAAATAGTCCCAGTGTCACTGACATGTATAGTATGCAAAGTCATGGAAAAGATTATCAGGAGAAGAGTGGTGGGACATCTAGAAAGGAATGATCTCATCAACAGCAGCCAACATGGTTTCAGGGACGGGAAATCCTGTGTCACAAACCTACTGGAGTTCTATGACATGGTGACAGCAGTACAAGAGAGAGAGGGGTGGGTGGATTGCATTTTTTTGGACTGCAAGAAGGCGTTTGACACAGTTCCACACAAGAGATTAGTGCAAAAACTGGAGGACCAAGCAGGGATAACAGGGAAGGCACTACAATGGATCAGTGAATACTTGTCAGGAAGACAGCAGCGAGTCATGGTACGTGGCGAGGTGTCAGAGTGGGCACTTGTGACCATCGGGGTCCCACAGGGGTCAGTTCTAGGACCAGTGCTGTTTCTGGTATTTGTGAACGACATGACGGAAGGAATAGTCTCCGAAGTGTCCCTGTTTGCAGATGACGTGAAGTTGATGAGAAGAATTCATTCGATCGAAGACCAGGCAGAACTACAAAGGGATCAGGACAGGCTGCAGACCTGGTCTGCAGCCTGTCTAGTTCAAATTCGTGAAGATTAGGGAAGGGCAAAGAAGACTGCAGACGGAATACAATCTAGGGGGCCAGAGACTACAAACCTCACTCAAGGAAAAAGATCTTGGGGTGAGTATAAAACCAGGCACATCAACCAAATAACTGCTGCAGCATATGGGCGCCTAGCAAACCTCAGAACAGCATTCCGACATCTTAATAAGGAATCGTTCAGGACTCTGTACACCGTGTACGTTAGGCCCATATTGGAGTATGCGGCACCCACACCTAGCCAAGCACATAAAGAAACTAGAGAAACTGCAAAGGTTTGCAACAAGACTAGTCCCAGAGCTAAGAGGTATGTCCTACGAGGAGAGGTTAAGGGAAATCAACCTGACGACACTGGAGGACAGGAGAGATAGGGGGGACACGATAACGACATACAAAATACTAAGAGGAATTGACAAGGTGGACAAAGACAGGATGTTCCAGAGATGGGACACAGCAACAAGGGGACACAGTTGGAAGTTGAAGACAAAGATGAATCACAGGGATGTTAGGAAGTACTTCTTCAGCCACAGAGTAGTCGGGAAGTGGAATAGTTTGGGAAGTGATGTAGTGGATTCAGGATCCATACATAGCTTTAAGCAGAGGTATGATAAAGCTCATGGTTCAGGGAGAATGACCTAGTAGCGACCAGTGAAGAGGCAGGGCCAGGAGGTTGGAATCGACCCCTGCAACTTCAACTAGGTGAGTACAACTAGGTGAGTACACACACACACACACACAAATAGATGAGTACACAGACACACGACTATATATACACTCACGCCCACAAGCACTGACACATATATATAAGTACACAAATACACATGCAAGCACACACATATGCAGACATACACACACGTTCAAGACTCTGTACATTATGTACGTCAGGCCTATACTGGAGTATGCAGCACCAGTTTGGAACCCACACCTAGTCAATCACATGAAGAAACTAGAGAAAGTGCAAAGGTTTGCAACAAGGCTAGTTTCAGAGCTAAGGGGAATGTCCTACGAAGAAAGGTTAAGGGAAATCGGGCACACGAGGGCGCACACACAGACACAAACACATGCACACGAGCATACGCATGGGGTTCACAGCGGGCAGTGTGAGGTGTGCCCAAACCAGTCCGGGAGGGGAGCTTGCTAACTGGAAGGCCGCAGGTCTAGGAGTGAGACTGGGGCATGGCTGCATGTGCCTAACTTTAGGCAGTACCCTCTGGTAGGCATTGAGGGAAACTAGGCCCACAACAGATTCACTCCAAGGGGGACTTTGAGAAGTAGCAGTAGGCTTTCCAAATGCATTTTGCTCAGCCATGCACCTCATGTCGTCTCGACACGACATTAGTGGCGGGCAGAAAAAAAAAATAATCCCTGCAGGACTGGCTTCGGCTTACCTCAAAATTTATATAATTCTAGCAGACCTCAAAAACTCTCCCATATGTCAAGTGGGAGGGAAAACGATGTGCCAAACAGCACAGTTAATAATGGAGCCAGGAGATGCCAGCACTGGAACCTAAATCTTCTTATATACAAGTTGTTCACAGGGCTCCTGTCTGTCTCAGCTACTGGATCACTACAACAAGACCCTAGATGCACTAGAAGACAAAAAGAATGCAGATGTAATATATACAGAATTTGCAAAAGCCTTCGACAAATGTGACCATGGTGCAATAGCGCACAAAATGCGTGCTAAAGGAATAACAGGAAAAGTTGGTAGATGGATCTATAATTTCCTCACAAACAGAACACACAGAGTAGTAGTCAACAGAGTAAAGTCTGAGGCGGCTACGGTGAAAAGCTCTGTTCCACAAGGCACAGTACTCGCTCCCATCTTGTTTCTCATCCTCATATCTGACATAGACAAGGATGTCAGCCACAGCACCGTGTCTTCCTTTGCAGAAGACACCCGAATATGCATGACAGTGTCTTCCATTGCAGATACTGCAAGGTTCCAGGCAGACATCAACCAAATCTTTCAGTGGGCTGCAGAAAACAATATGAAGTTCAACGATGAAAAATTTCAATTACTCAATTATGGTAAACATGAGGAAATTAAAACTTCATCAGAGTACAAAACAAATTCCTTCCACAAAATAGAGCAAAAAACCAAGGTTAAAGACCTGGGAGTGATCATGTCGGAGGATCTCACCTTCAATGCCTGGTTGATCAGGCTCTAATCCACCAGAAGGCCTGGTCATAGACCGGGCCGCGGGGGCATTGACCCCCGGAACTCTCTCCAGGTAAACTCCAGGTAAACTCAAGGACCATAACATTGTATCAATCGCATCTGCTAGAAAAATGACAGGATGGATAATGAGAACCTTCAAAACTAGGGATGCCAAGCCCATGATGACACTTTTCAGGTCGCTTGTTCTATCTAAGCTTGAATATTGCTGCACACTAACAGCACCTTTCAAGGCAGGTGAAATTGCTGACCTAGAAAATGTACAGAGAACCTTCACGGCGCGCATAACGGAGATAAAACACCTCAATTACTTGGAGCGCTTGAAGTTCCTGAACCTGTACTGCCTGGAATGCAGGCGGGAAAGATACATGATTATATACACCTGGAAAATCCTAGAGGGACTAGTACCGAACTTGCACACGAAAATCACTCACAACGAAAGCAAAAGACTTGGCAGACGATGCAACATCCCCCCAATGAAAAGCAGGGGTGTCACTAGCACGTTAAGAGACAATACAATAAGTGTTAGGGGCCCGAGACTGTTCAATTGCCTCCCAGCATACATAAGGGGGATTACCAATAGACCCCTGGCAGTCTTCAAGCAGGCACTGGACAAGCACCTAAAGTTGGTACATGATTAGCCAGGCTGTGGCTCGCACGTTGGATTGCGTTCAGCCAGCAGTAACAGCTTAGTTGATCAGGCTCTGATCCACCAGGAGGCCTGGTCACAGACCGGGCCGCTGGGGCGTTAACCCCCGGAACTCTCTCCAGGTAAACTCCAGGCTGTGGACATCAGGCTTGTCTGCTCTTCAAGGGACACTGAACCATCCTCACATCTGTAAACAATGACTGACAGTAACATTTCCTAGGATGTGATATATGACATAAAAGGGCAGCATTGCCCTGGCCTATAATACAGACCTTAAAATACACGCTGTGTGCAACAAACTTGCAGTGACGTTATTTACAAAGAAATTGATTATAACAACACTATGGGTATCCTTTGAGCTTCCTTGGTCGTTCCTGTGGCAATCTCCCTTACCTTGAACTTGTCGTGGAGCTGTCTGAGAATACGGGAAGGACCAACGAATTTGGGAACTAACATATACATACCAGGGGTTTGCGTAGGATTTTGTAACATTACTTTGTAACCTAATTCAACCTTACTCTCCTTAGCAATAGCTTAAGGTTTTATCGTACTCTCTGAAAGATAAGCTGTGAAGTCCACGTCTTGCTGAGGCTGACATTGTCGGTGTCATATATGGGCTGAGGCAGAGCAAACAGAATTTCGTATGGCAAACTCTAAGGGTTCTAAGAAGCAAGATCACCAACCATCTAGATACCCATCAGTTACACAACCCAGGGCAACATGGGTTTAGAGCAGGTCACTCCTGCCTGTCTCACTACTGGATCACTACGACAAGGTCCTGGATGCACTAGAAGACAAACAGAATGCAGATGTAAATATACAGACTTCACAAAAGCCTTCGACAAGTGTGACCATGGTGTAATAGCGCACAAAATGCGTGATAAAGGAATAACAGGAAAAGTTGGTAGATGGATCTATAATTTACTGACAACTAGAACACGGAGTAGTAGTCAACAGAGTGAAGTCTGAGGCGACTACTGTGCCTTTGTTCTACAAGGCACAGTACTCGCTCCCATCTTGTTCCTCATCCTCATATCCGACATAGACAAGGATGTCAGCCACAGCACCGTGTCTTCCTTTGCAGATGACACCGAATCTGCATGACGGTGTCTTCCATTGCAGACACTGCAAGGCTCCAGGCGGACATCAACCAAATCTTTAAATGGGTTGCAGAAAACAATAAGTTTAATGATGAGAAATTTCAATTACTTCGATATGGTAAACGTGAGGAAATTAAACAACCCCTGCACAGAAGCCCTCCAAACTTTCCTCAGCACTGGTGAACATCCTTCCAGTTGGATCGAAACAACTGGAACCGACCTCCGCATGAACCATCTACATGATCTATGTCAAGTTAGGCAACAGAGACACTTCCCTGCTCCATGGGATATTACCCCATTTCAAACTACCATTCCTCCATTTACCCCCAAAACTCTTCTTAAATCACAACCAAAGCTTCGTCTTGGAGCCAGACATGATGCCTTAAGCTGTATTGATAACTTAGTCACACAAAACACTCTTTCACAAATTATTTACATTGATGGTTCTGTTCACCAGTCCACTGGTGCAGCTGGTAGTGCTGCTGTTGCCATACAGAGTGATGGCTCTCATAAAGAAATTGGAGCACACATCAATAACTGGGCCTCTACCCTTCAGACAGAACTGTTTGCCATACTCCTTGCACTCAAATGCGTTTATGTATCTTAGGTTGACACTTTAATTATAACTGATTCTCTGTCATCCATAAATGCTCTCAACTCATTAAGTATAAATTTTGGCATGCTTGTGTCAGAAGCCAGACATAGGTATGGTAAGATTGTGGACAGTAGAGTCCGAGTGCACATGCTGTGGATTCCATCTCACATTGGTCTTGCAGCGCTGTATAGCCCTTGTGGTTTAGAGCTTCTTTTTGATAATAATAATAATAATAATAATAATAATAATAATAATAATAATAAATCACATTGGTCTTCAGATGTATGATAGAACTGATGAACTGGCTAAGTTGTATGCTTTCAAAGAGGGAGTAGATTACAATCTTGGGTTGTCAGTTAGTTAGCAGTTTGAGAACAATAATACGAAAAGAACTTCAATTGAACTTTATGGACTTAAGACTCAGGGAGATTGACACCAGTCAGTCCATCTAGCATCATTCCATCATGCAGGGGGAGCCACATGTCTATGGTGCATCCAACAAAATAAGCAGACTCTTGGATGTCACTACTGCCCGGCTCCGGCTGGGTTACAAGTATCTTTGGCTGTGTGTGTGTGTGTGTGTGCGTGTGCGTGTGTGTGTGTGGGTGTGCGTCCTCGTGTGTATGCATACATTTGTACGCTCGTGTGCATGTGTCTGTGCGTGCGCCCTCGTGTGTGTATGTGTGTGCGCGCGCGCTCGTGTGGGTGTATGACCCACTTAATATTTGTATTTATAAGTCATTACAGTTGTGACCAGGTGTGGACGTATCAGTGGTTCATTACTTTGTAATTTGTTCATGACTGTAACCATGCTAGAAAAACCTGACAGGATGGATAATGAGAACCTTCAAAACTAGGGAGGCCAAGCCCATGATGACACTCTTCAGGTCACTTGTTCTATCTAGGCTGGAATATTGCTGCACACTAACAGCACCTTTCAAGGCAGGTGAAATTGCCGACCTAGAAAATGTACAGAGAACCTTCACGGCGCGCATAACGGAGATAAAACACCTCAATTACTGGGAGCGCTTGAGGTTCCTAAACCTGTATTCCCTGGAACGCAGGAGGGAGAGATACATGATTATATACACCTGGAAAATCCTAGAGGGACTAGTACCGAACTTGCACACGAAAATCACTCACTACGAAAGCAAAAGACTTGGCAGACGATGCACCATCCCCCCAATGAAAAGCAGGGGTGTCACTAGCACGTTAAGAGACCATACAATAAGTGTCAGGGGCCCGAGACTGTTCAACTGCCTCCCAGCATACATAAGGGGGATTACCAACAGACCCCTGGCAGTCTTCAAGCAGGCACTGGACAAGCACCTAAAGTCGGTTCCTGATCAGCCGGGCTGTGGCTCGTACGATGGTTTGCGTGCAGCCAGCAGCAACAGCCTGGTTGATCAGGCTCTGATCCCCCAGGAGGCCTGGTCACAGACCGGGCCGCGGGGGCGTTGACCCCCGGAGCTCTCTCCAGGCAAACTCCAGGTCTCCAGGTATGTATAGGAGTGAGGCTGATTCATTACCTCTGTAACTTGCCATGATTGTGACCAGATCTACCTGGAGTTCATTACCTTTGTAACTAGTTCAGCTATCATAACTTTGGGGTCCAGTCACTGGACCCATTATGTACCTTTGTAATCTTTTGACTACCGCCCACAGGATGGGTATGGGGTGCATAATAAAGATATTAAACTAAACTGTGTGTGTGTGTGTGTGTGTGTGTGTGTGTGTGTGTGTGTGTGTGTGTGTGTGTGTGTGTGTGTGTGTGAGAGTGTGTGTGTGTGTGTGTGTGTGTGTGTGTGTGTGTGTGTGTGTGTGTGTGTGTGTGTGTGTGTGTGTGTGTGTGTGTGTGTGTGTGTGTGTGTGTGTGTGTGTGTGTGTGTGTGTGTGTGTGTGTGTGTGTGTGTGTGTGTGTGTGTGTGTGTGTGTGTGTGTGTGTCACCTGTGGTTGTGTGTGTGTGTGTGTGTGTATGTGTGTGTGTGTGTGTGTGTGTGTGTGTGTGTGTGTGTGTGTGTGTGTGTGTGTGTGACTCAACAATCAATATTTGCACCAATAACTCATTACAGTTGTGACCGGGTGTGGAAGTGTGAATTGCTCATTACTCTATAATTTGTTCATGATTGTAGCCATGTATAAACGTAAGTAACCATTCTACAGAATTCATTACCTTTGTAACTTGTGAGCTCATTACCTTTGTACCTAGTTCAGCTATCAAAACTTTGGGGGCCCAGTCCCTGGACCCATTACGTACCTCTGTAATCTGTAAATACCTTTGTAACTTGTCATGATTGTGACCAGACCTACCTGGAGTTCATTACCTTTGTAAATTGTGAGTTCATTACCTTTGTAAATTGTGAGTTCATTACCTTTGTAAATTGTGAGTTCATTACCTCTGTAACTTGCTCAGCTATCAAAACTTTGGAGTCCAGTCCCTGGACCAATTATGTACCTCTGTAATCTTTTGACTACCGCCCACAGGATGGGTAT